>NW_006922162.1:1018000-1019728 GCF_000298275.1 Orycteropus afer afer
CAAGGAGGGGTCGCTATGAGTCGGGGCCGACTCGACGGCACATAACAACAACAACAACAACAATATATGGCATAAATGGACTATCAGACGTAACCTACAATGCACAAATTTCAGCTAGATGAATTGGACCTTCTAAAAATTAAATTTTTATGTGCTTCCAAATACTTCTCCAAAAAAGTCAAAGAACGTACAGATTGGGAAAAAATATTCAGCAATGACATATCTCACAAGGGACTTCTCTCTAGAATTTATAGAAAACTTGAACACCTCCACAACTAAAAGACAAATAATCAAATTCAAAAATGGGCAGAAGACATAAATAGACACTTCACCATAGGGGATATTCAGGTTGCTAACAAACATATGAAGAAAAGCTCATGTTCATTAGCCATTAGAGAGATGCAAAACAAAACAACAATGAGATATCATCTTGTTCCAGCACCAGTTTCCAAGACAGAAAATCACAAATACTGGTGAGGATGCGGAGAGATTGGGATTCTCATACAGTGCTGGTGGGACTGTAAAATGGTACAACTGTAGAAAGGAGAATGGCAGTTCTTTAAAAAGGTGGAATTAGAAATATCAGTTGACCCAGTCATTCCATTACTAGGCATATATCTTAAATAAGTGAGAGGCATGACAAGAACAGATATATGCACTCTCATGTTCATCACAGCACTATTTACAATAGCCAAAAGATGGAAACAACCTAGGTGCCCATCAACAGAAGAATGGATAACCAAACTATGGTGCATACACACAATGGCATACTATGCAACCTAAAGAGTAATGTAAAATCTGCAAAACACCCCATTAATGTGGATGAACTTGGAGGACATTATGCTGAGTGAAGTAAATCAATCACAGAAAGACAAAGACTGTATTAGTCCATTATTGTAAAAAGTCAAGGAAAGGTTTATATATGGAAGGAAATATTCTTTGTTGGTTACCAGGGGTGGGAGGGTAGGGTAGGGAACACTGTTAGATAGGTAGACACAAGTATTGATATGGGTGAAGAGAAGAGCAGTGTACCAAATGTGAGTGTTCAACACGGTGACATCGAGGAAGAGGAAGACAGAGAAAGGTGCATGGGAGGTACAGACAACAAACATGAACCCTTTTGCACAAACAGTACTGCATTTTCAGTGAAGGAAAACATAGCCATATGGGTTGATAGATGGGTGGAATGGCTGAACTATTAGGTAAATCTAAGCATGGGGGAGTGTGACCAAGACCATGCATAGTGTTGGCAGACAATATTTCTACAAGTGTGTTGTTGGTATGTACTGTAAGAATTCCCAGGTATATAGTAGAGCTGACAAGGGATAAGGTTGAAGTCACTTCTTGACCACGGCCAGCTACCTAGAGGGAGTGCATAGTTGGACCTGTGGTCTTGGGACCATAGTTGCAGGGGACATCTAGCTCAATCGGTATACCATACTACAAAAACATTGTCCCACATTGTACTTTGGCAAGTAGCAACTGGGATTTTAAAAGCTTGCAAGAGGACATCTAGATGCAATAATGGGTCTCTCCTCAACCAGAGCAAAAAAGAATGAAGAAAACCAAAGATTCATGGACAAAATTAGTCCAAGTGACTGATACACCATGTGATACTCAGCCTATACACTATGACAAGAAGAAATAGATGGTGCCCACTACTACTGTCAACTGGTTGGAGGGGCATCTCTATGTAGGAGATCCTGGATAGATTGGGAGAACAATGTA
>NW_006922162.1:1019828-1049706 GCF_000298275.1 Orycteropus afer afer
AAAAAAAAAAAAAAAAACCATACAAAAATAAAGGGACCAGTTTTTGCTGATCTGATAGACAATTAATTCTATTCAGGAAAACAATACAGGAAAATACTGACAAAATAAATGATGGAACCTCTGAGACTATGTGCCCGAGCTGCCCTTCAGGTTGGGAATTGAACCCATTCCTGTGGCTTCCAGACAAACAAAAGACAGGCTTATGAGATGAACATTTACATTAGGTAGATATGCTCCTTGGAGAACACTCATGGAGAATAGAAGGGCTGTGTATGCACAGCTTGGTGGGGGGCAGGAGTGCATGGAAGGAAGGACACAGGGAAGAGGTAACTATGGAAAGGAAGTGGGATTGGAGCTGTTGCATTGTGGTAAATTATAGTCAATGCCATGAGACAAAGTGTGTGAGAGCTGCTGTATGGATAATGAATATGCTCTGTAAACTTCCACCCAAATCACAATTAAAAAAAAATTAAGGAAAGAGACTGAACAAAAACATCAGAAAAAAGGAGGCACGTGGTGCAGTGAACAGTCAATCAGCACAGTATGGTCATTTTGAATGACACTGCAAGCAGTGTTCTGATTGGAGCAGGAACTAGACAACTGACTCTATTCAGCCAGGACTGCACCAGCACCCTCATCAGTAATCAGTGATTAGACAGCAGTCAAGATCCATCAATCCTACCCAACCACATCCACCATACTTACTGCTCCATCCACAGAACGGCTGCTACCGTATTCTCCAGTACCACTGGATCAAAGACAGGCAACAGCCAACATCCACACTCCCTGCCCTCAACTGCTCTGTACAACCAGCAATCAGAGACTAGTGCCTACACTCCCATCTGGTACCAAATCCCCCCAGAGACAGGTGGTAAATGTAAATGTTGTGAAACTAACAACAAAATTAGCATACCCCAAGCCCCCTACAGCCAAGAAAGGGAGGGACCAATAGTGACCTCAGGGGCCTCAGGAGCAGAAGGATATCCAGGTAAAAGGGGTAGGAGGGAAGGCAGGACCCACGTCCCATAAAGCCAGGAAAGGGAGGGACCAGGAGCAGCCAGGGACTACAGACTGACAGATTTCAGGTAGAAATTAGGTAAGAGGAGGGTGCAGAGGCTCCCAAAAGCTAATGGTGACAAACTTGTCTGTCAGTTTGTCATCCTGTGAGGCTTGTACGTTGCTGTGAGGCTTGAGGCTGTGCCACTGGTATTTAAGATGCCAGCAGAGTTGCATGTGGTACACAGGTTTCAATGCAGTTTACAGACTAAGACAGACTAAGAAGAAGGAGGAGGCATCCACTTCTCAAAAACTGGCCAGGGAAAACCTTATGAATAAGCAGACAAATACTGTCTGATACATTACTGGGCAACTTTATGAATAGCTTGGAAACATTGTCTGACACAGTGCAGGAAGACTAGCCTCTTGGGTTGGAAGGCACTCAAAATAGGACTGGGAAAGAGCTGCCTCATTAGAGTAGAATCAACCTTAATGATGTGGATAAAGTAAGTCTTTCAAGACTTCTGTGTGCTGACATGGGTTGACTCAAAATGAGGAGAAATAGCTGCAAACATCTATTAATAATTGGAACATAGAATGTATAAAGTGTGAATCTAGGAAAATTGGAGGTCGTCAAAAATGAAATGGAATGCATAAAGTTTGATACCTAGGCATTAGTGAGATGAAATGGACTGGTTTTGGTCATTTTGCATCAGAAAACCATATGATCTACTATGGTGGGAATGCCAAACTGAGGAGGAATGGCGTGGCATTCATCATCACAAAAGATGTTTCAAGACCTGTTCTGAAGTACAATGCTGTCAGTGATAGAATAATATCCATATGCCTACAAGGCAGACCAGTTAATACGACTATAATTCAAATTTATACACCAACAACTAAAGCTAAAGATGATGAAATTGAAGATTTTTATCAACTTCTGCAGTCTGAAATTATTGAACATACAATCAAGATGTGTTGCTTATCACTGGTGACTGGAATGCAAAAGTTGGAAACAAAGAAGAATCACTGGTAGTTGGAAAATTTGGCCTTGGTGACAAAAATAATGATGGAGATCACATGATAGAATTTTGCAAGACCAATGACATATTCATTGCAAATACCTTTTTTCAACAACACAAATGGCAGCTATACACGTGGACTTCATCAGACAAAGTACACAGGATCAGATTGACTACATCTGTAGCAGGAGGCGATGGAAAAGCTCAATATCTTCAGTCAAAACCAGGCCAGGAGCTGACTGTGGAACACATCATCAACTGCTCATATGCAAGTTGAACTTGAAGTTGAGGACAATTAAAACAAGTTGACAACAGCCAAAATGTATCCCTCCTTAAATATATCCCTCCTGAATTTAAAGACCATCTAAAGAATAAATTTGATGCATAGAACACCAATGACCGAAAACCAGAATTGTGGGATGACATCAAGAGCATCACCTGTGAAGAAAGCAAGAGGTTATTAAAAATACGAGAAAGAAAAAACTAAAATGGATGTCAGAAGAGACTCTGAAACGTGCCCTTGAGTGAAGAGTAGCTAAAGCAAACAGAGGAAATGACAAGATAAAAGAGGTGAACAGAAGATTTCAAAAAGCAGCTCGAGCAGACAAAGCCAATTACTATAATGAAATGCGCAAAGACCTGGAGTTGGAAAACCAAAAGGGAAGAACATGCTCAGCATTTCTCAAGCTGAAAGAATTGAGGAGGAAATTTAAGCCTCAAGTTGCAATGTTGAATGATTCTATGGGCAAAATATTGAATGATGTAGCAAACATCAAAAGAAGATGGATGGAATACACAGTCACTGTACCAAAAAGAACTGGTAGATCTTCCATTTCAGGAGGTGGCATATGTTCAAGAACCAATGGTATTGAGGGAAGAGGTTGAAGCTATGCTGAGGGAATCGGCAAGGAACAATGCTCCAGGAATTGACAGAATACCCATTGAAATATTTCAACAAATGGATGCCCCACTATAGGTACTCACTTGGCTATGACAAGAGATTTGGAAGACAGCTACCTGGCCAACCGAGTGGAAGAGATCTGTATTTGTACCTATTCCAAAGAAAGGTGATCCCACAGAATGTGGAAATTATTGAACAATATCATTAATATCACATGCAAGTAAAATATTAATGAAAATAATTCTAAAGCAGTTGCAGCAATATATTGACAGAGAACTTCCAGAAATGCAGTCTGGATTCAGAAGAGGATGTGGAGCAAGGGATATCATTGTTGATGTCAGATGGATCTTGGCTCAAAGTAAAGAATGGCAGAAAGATATTTACTTGTGTTTTATTGACTATGCAAAAGCATTTGATTGTGTGGATCATAACAAATTGTGTATAACATTGAGAAGAATGGGAATTCCCAGACACTTAACTGTGCTCATGAGGAGTCTGTACATAGACCAGGAGGCTGTCCTTTCAAACAGAAAAAGGGAACACTGTGGGGTTTAAAATCAAGAAGGGATTGTGTCAGGGTTGTATCCTTTCACCATACTTACTCAATCTGTATGCTGAGCAAATAATCCGAGAAGCTGGACTATATGAAGAAGAACGTGGCATCAGGATTGGAGGAAGAATCATTAACAACCTGAGGTACTCTGACAACACAACTTTACTTGCTGAAAATGAGGATGACTTGAAGTACTTACTGTGAAGGTTGAAGAATACAGTCTGCAGTATGGATTGCATTTCAATATACAGAAAACAAGAATCCTCACAACTGGACCTATAAGCAGCATTATGGTAAATGGAGAAAAGATTAAAATTGTCAAAGACTTCACATTGCTTGGTTCTACAATCAACAGTAATGGAAGCAGCAGTCAGGACATCAGATGATGTATAGCACTGGGCAAGTTGGCTGCAAAAGACCTCTTTCAAGTACTGAAGAGCAAAGATGTCTCCTTGAGGAGTAAGGTGTGCCTGACACAAGCCGTGGTATTTTCAATTGTCTCATATACATGTGAGAGCTGGACAATAAATAAGGAAGACAGAAGAAGAGTTGATGCTTTTGAGCTGTGGTGTTGGAGAAGAATGCTGAAAGTACCATGGTCTTCTAAAAGAACTATCATGTCTGTCCTGGAGGAAGTGCAGGCAGAATGCTCCTTGGAGGCAAGAATGGCCAGACTCCATCTCACATACTTTAGTTATGTTGTCAGAAGGGACCATTGCTTGGAGAAGAATGTCATACTTGGTAGGGTGAAGAGTTGATGAAAGAGAGGCAGGCCCTCAATGAGATAGATTAACATGGTGGCAGTGGCGATGGGCTCAAATGTAGCAAGAATCGTGGAGCTGGCTCAGGACCGGGTGGTGTTTTGTTCAGCTGTGCATAGGGTCTTTATGAGTCGTAGATGACTCGATGGCACCTAGCAACTATGACAACACTTCATTGCCTGTACATATTAAAACAAAACAAAATGAAAAATCAGAGTGAAGAGAATCAACTCACAATCAGCCAATAAATATGAAACATAAAAGCATCTCAGAGACAAAGACAATTTCAAATCACATAATAAAACAGGACAAGATGGCTCAAACAGTGATAAAAACACAGGACCAGAAAATCTTCTGGAGGAAGAAATGCTATTCCATCTATCTAATAAACATTTCAGAAGATTTATACTTAAATCCTTTCATCAGTTTATGAAAGATATCAAGGAAACCAGAAAAAAATCAAAGAAAACACAGACAACACAGTAGAAGAATTAAGGAAAACAATACAAGAAAATACTGACAAAATAAATGAAAATTAGAAACCATACAAAAACTTCAAATAGAAATTCAGAAGGTTAATACTACAATTCAGATATAGATAATGCATTGGGAGGATAAAGGAATTGAATTAATGGAAGAAAGAATTAGCACAATTTAAAACAAATTGCTTAATAGTAATCTGTTAGAGGAACTATCAGCAAAAGGAATGAAAAAAATAAAAAGAAGAAAGCCTAAGAATTATATGGAACACCATCAACTGGAATAACTTACATGTAATGAGAATTCCAGAATAGGAAGAGATGAAAAAAGATATATAATAGCCAAAATATGCATCCAAGAAACTCAACAAACCCCAGGTTGGATGGATTCCAAAGGAAAATCACCAGGACATATCATTATCAAACTTTCCAGAACCAAAGACAAAAAAGAATCTTGAAAGCAGCTCAGGAAAAGTGAAAAATTACCTAGAACAGAGCATCAGTGAGACAAATGCACATGAGAAGGCAATGAGATGTCATATATAAAACCCTGAAAGGAAAAAAATTGCTAACCAATAATCATATATCCAGAAAAGTTGTCCCTCAAATACAATGACAAAATTAGGACATTCCCAGATAAAGAGAAATCAAGGGACTTTGTAAAAACCAGATCAACCTTACAAGAAATGCTAAAGGGAGTCCTTCAGACATAAAAGCAATGACAGCAGACAGCAAAGGGAAATTAGACACGACATCACCTGGATATCAACTAGATAAAGAAGTAAAAAAATAAAATAAACCTACAAAACTGATAATAAACACCAGAGATATCAATTTGTAAATGATAACAACTATAAAGCAAAAAGAGGTAATAAATGATGTAGTTACAGAACTTCCAAATGGATAAGAAGTCATTATGATATCAAGATAGAAAAAATCAAATACAAGGAAACTGAATGACATCCTCCTTGAAAACTTCTGGGTAATAGAAGAAATAAAAAATAAATGAAAAAATTCCTTGAATGAATTGAGAATGAAAACACAACATACCAAAATCTTTGGGACACAGCAAAAACAGAGCTCAAAGGACAATTCATAGCAAGAAACATACATTCACCCACACACATATCAAAAAAGAAGAAAGAATGAAAATGAACACCCTACCCCCACATCTCTTACAATTTGAAAAAGAACAACAGCAATAACAACAAAAAACTCTAGTCACCAGAAAAAGAGAAATAATAACGATTTGAGCAGAAATAAATGTAACAGAAAAGAGAAAAACAATAGAAACAGTCAACAAGACTAAAAGTTGGTTCTCTGAAGGGATTAATAAAATTGAGAAACCATTGGAAAATTCAACAAAGGAAAAGGAGAAGATGCAAATGAAAAGTATAAGAAATGAAATAGATGATGTTGCAACAGAACTAACTGAAATAAAAAGGATAATAACAGAATTCTCTGAAGAACTATACTCCAACACATTTGAAAACTTAGAACAAATGGGCAAATTTTTAGAACACACTATTTATATAAACTACATAGTCTGATGTAGAAAATTTCAAGAGACATGTAACAAAAGAAGAAATTGAACAGGCCATTAAAAAAGGGAAAACAAACAAACAAACAAACACACAACTTCCAACACAAAACCCTCACCCAGATGGCTCCAATGGTGAATTCTGCCAAACATTCAGAGAAGAGCTAGTATCGATTCTACTCAAACTACTCCAGAACATAGAAAAGTATGGAATACGCTAGAATTTATTCTATTAAGGAAGCACAACCATGATGCCAAAACCAGGCAATGACACCACTAAGAAGAAAATTATAGACAAATATCCCTCATGAACATAGACACAAAATTTCTCAATAAAATGCTATCAAATAGGCTCCAACAACATATCAAAAATATAACACATCATAACCAAGTGGGATTCATATAGGTATGGTTTAACATTAGATAAACAATCAACATAATCCACCACATAAATAAAACAATGGAATATAAGCAATTGATGCAGAAGATATTCTGACAAAATCCAACACCCATTCTTGATAAAATCTCTCAACAAAATAGGAATAGAAGATAAATTCCTCAGCATAATTAAGGCCATATACACAAAACCAACAGCCAATGTTAGTCTCAATGGAGAGAGACTGAAAATATTCCCTTTGTGAACAGGAACCAGACAAGGATGCTCCTTATCACCACTTCTACTCAATATTGTATTAGAAGTCCTAGCCAGAACAATAAGGCAAGAGGGGGAATTAAAAAGCATCCAAATCAGCAAAGAAGAAGTAAAACTATCTCTATTTTCAGAGGATATAATCCTATACATAGGAAATCTCAGAGACTCACCAAGAAAACAACTGAATTGATAAAAGGATGCAGCAAAATGGCAGGGTACAAGATCAACATGTAAAGATAAATCAGATTCCTCTACACTAACAAAGAGAAACCAGGAAAACAATATCATTTACATTAACCACCCAAAATACGAAGTACTGAGAAAAAAAAATCGAATTAGGGACATAAATCAACTATACAAAGAAAATTACAAACCACTACCAGAAGAAATGAAAAAACACCCAAATAAATAGAAGAATATACCATGATCATGGATAGGAAGAGGAGCTCTGGTAGCATAGTGCTTAAGGCACTTGACTGCTAACCAGAAGGCTGGAGGTTCAGACCCATCAGACACTCCTCGGAAGGAAGTTTGGGCAATCTACTTCCATAGTGATACTGCCTCGGAAACCCAAGGAGGGGTCGCTATGAGTCGAGACCAACTCAATGGCACATAACAACAACAACAACATGGACAGGAAGACATAATATCATGAAAATGTCAATACTACCATAAATGATCTACAGATATAAAGAAATGCTTTTTCATATTCCATCATCATTCTTTAAAGGGATGGGAAAATTAATCACCAACCTATATGGAAAAGAAAGAGACCTCAGATTAAGCAAAGCACTACTAAAGAAGTAGAACAAAGTAAGAGACCTCACATTCCTGATCTCAAAACCTGTTGTACAGCCATGGTAGCATTGCTACAACAACAGGCACACAGACCAGTGAAATGGAATTAAGAGCCTATAAGTAAATCCATCCACTTAAGGACAGCTGATCTTTGACCAAAGGGCAAAACCCATTAAATGGGGAAGAGATAGTTTCTTTAATTAATGGTGCTGGCCAAACTTGATATCCATTTGCAGAAAAATGAAACATGCTCCAAATCTCTCACCATATACAAAAAACTAACTCAAGATGGATAAAAGATAGAAATATAAAACCTAAAATGTTAAAGATCATCACAGAAAAAATAGAGGCAAATTTAGGGGACCAAATGTATGGGATAAATATATTATCAGACATATCTAAATATTCACTAACAATAGAAGACAAACTAGATGACTGATTTGTTGTTGTTATGTGCCCTCGAGTCAGCCCCGACTCATAACAACCCCTCCTTGGGTTTCTGAGATGGTATCCTTATGGAAGTAGATTGCCCAACCTTCCTTCCGAGGAGTGGCTGGTGGGTTTGAACCAGCAGCCTTCTTGTTAGCAGTCAAGTGCTTTAGGCACTACGCCATCAGAGCTCCTCAATGACTGGGACCTCCAAAAATTAAATATTCTCATCAAAGGATTTCACCAAACGAGTAAAAGGAAAACCCATAGAAGGGGAAAAAAAAATTAGGACATATCAGACAAGGATCTAATCTCTAAAATATATAGAAAATTTCAACAGATCAACAACAAAAATAAGCATTCCAATTTAAAAATGGCCAGAGGACACAAAACAACATCCTTTAACATGCTTTCTTGAACAAAGAAGAAATGCAGGCAGCCAACGAAGAAATCATTAGTCACTGTGGTTGTTAGGTGCCATGCAGTTGTTTCTGACTCATAGTCATCCTATGTACAACAGGATATGGATTTTTACTTTAAGTGAAATAAGGAATGATTGGAAGGAAAGTAAAGGATGTTCTTGTCTGTCTCAAAAAGGTAACTCTGGCTGACATGTTGAAAACGACTGTGTGAAAAGCAAAGGTTGTTGTTATTGATGTTAGGTGCCATCCAGTCAAATCTGACCCATAACTGCCTTATGTAAAACAAAAGGAAACAGTCTGGGCCTGCAAGCCTCACAATTGCTGCTGTGCTGAACCCATTGTCACTGTCACCATGTCAATCCATCTCATTGAGGGTCTTCCTCTTTATCGCTGACCATCTAATTTACCAAACATGATATACTTCTCCAGCGACTAGTCTCTTCTGACAAAATAACCAAAGTATGAGAGGCAGCATCAGGTCATTTTCAATCCTAAGAAGTATTCTCACTGTACCTACTCCAAAACAAATTTGTTCATTCTGCTGGCAGTCCATCATATAGCAATATTCTTCACTGACACCACAATTAAAAAATATCAGTTCTTCATCAGCCTTCCTTATTCATTGTCCAGCTCTTACATATGTATCAAACTCACTGCCGTCGAGTTGATTACAACTCATAGCGACCCCTCCTTGGGGCTCCAAGGCGGAATGTCTATGGAAGTAGATTGCCCAGCCTTCCTTCTGAGGAGTGGGTTTGAGGTGAGTGAAAATACCATTTTCGGTCAGGTGCACCATAGACTATCTTCAAAGTGACGTCTTTGCTCTTTAACACTTTAAAGAGATCTTTTGCAGCAGATTTGCTGTATGCACTACATCATTTAATTTCTAGACTCCTGCTTCCATGGATTCCATGTAGGATGGATTAACGGTGGATTCAAGAAAAATGAGGTCCTTGACAATTTCAATCTTTTCTCCATTTATCATGATGCAGTTTATTGGTCCATTTGTGGGATTTTTTGTTTTCTTTATGTTGAGGTATAATCCATACTGAAGGCTGTAGACTGATCTTCATCAGTAAGTGCTTCAAGTGTTTGCTTTCAGCAAGCAAGTCTTATCATTTGCATATAGTAAGTTGTTAATGGTTCTTCCTCCAATCCTGATGCCATGTTCTTCTTAGTATAGGTCAACTTCTTGGATTATTTACTCAGCATATACATTGAATGTTATTGTTGTTACATGCTATAGAGCCAGCTCTGACTCATAGCAACCCTATGTACAACAGAACAAAACACTGCCCTTTCCTGTGCCATTCTCACAATTCTTGCTATGCTTGAGCCCTTTGTTGCAGCCACTGTGTCAGTACATCTCATTTAGGGTCTTCCCCCTTTTCACTGACCCTCTACTTTACTAAGCATGATGTCCTTTGCCAAGGATGGTCCCTTCTGACAACATGACCAAAACAGATGGGAAAAAGTCTGGCCATTCTTACTTCCAAGGAGCATTCTGGCTGCAATTCTTCCAGGACATATTTGTTCATTCTTCTGGCAGTCCATGGTATTTTCAGTATTCTTTGCCAACACTACAATTCAAAAGCAATAACCCTTCTTCAGTCTTCCTTATTCATTGTCTAGCATTCACATGCTTATGAGACCATTGAAAATACCATGGCTTGAGTTAGGTGTATCTTAGTCTTCAAATTGACATTTTTGTTCTTTAACATTTTAAATAGGTCCCTTGCAGCAGATTTGCTCAGTGAAATATGACATCTGATTTGCTGACTACTGCTTCCATGGGTGTTGACTGTAGATCCAAGTAAAATAAAATCCTTGATAACTTTAATCTGTTTTCCATTTTTTTGTGATGTCACTTAGTGGTCCAAATGTGAGTTTATAATCCCTCTTACAAATTGTAGTCTTTGATCTTCATCAGTAAGTGCTTCAAGTTATCTTCACTTTGAGTAATCAAGGTTGTGCCATCTGAATATTTCAGGTCACTGATAATTCTTCCTCCAATCATGATACCATACTCTTCTTCATACAGTCCAGCTTCTTGTATTATTTGTTCTGTTTACAGATTGAATAAGCATAGTGAAAGGGTATAACCCTGACCCACACCCTTCCTGATTGTAAACCATGTAGTATCCGTTTGTTCCTTCTGTTTGAAAGACAGCCTCCTTGTCTGTGAACAAGTTCCTCATGAGCACAGTTAAGTGTTCCGGAATTCCCTTTCTTCTCAATATTATCCATAATTTTTTGTGATCCACACAACTGAATGCTTTTGTGTGAGCAACAAAACACAAGTAAACATCTTTCTGATATTCTTTGCTTTCAGCCAAGATCCATTTGACATCAGCAATGCCATTCTACGTCCTCTTCTCAACCCAGCTTGCATTTCTGGACATTCTCTGTCAATATATTGCTGCACGTTTTTGAATTATCTTCAGTAAGCTTTTACTTGCATGTGATATTAATGATATTATTCGATAATTTCCACATTCCGTGGGATCACCTTTCTTTGGAATGAGTACAAATATGGATCTCTTACAGTCAGTTGGCCAGGTAGCTGTCTTCCAAATATCTTGGCATAGACGAGTAAGCGCCTTCAGTGAGGCATCCATTTGTTGAAGCATCTTAATGAGCATTTTTTCAATTCCTGGAGCCTTATTTGGCAGTTCACTCATTGAAGCTTCAACTTCTCCCTTCAATATCATTGGTTCTTGATCATATGCCACCTCCTGAAATGGATGAACATCGACTAATTCTTTTTGGTGACTCTGTATTCCTTCTATCTTCTTTTAATGTTTCCTGCATCATTCTGTATTTTGCCCATAAAATCTTTCAATATTGCAACTTGAGGCTTGAAGTTTTTCTTCAGTTCTTTCAGCCTGAGAAATGCTGAGTGTGTTCTTCACTTTTGGTTTTCTAAGTCCCAGCCTTTGGACATTTCATTATAATAACTGACTTTGTCTTCTCAAAGTGCTCTTTTAAATCTGTTCACCTCTTCTATCCTGTCATTTCTTCCATTTGCTTTAGCTACTATCCATTCATTGTATGGCATAATACAATATATTTCGGAATTTATCTGCTGGTAGACACTTGGGCTGCCTCTAGATTTTACTTATTTTGAATAAAATTATTATGAATATTCTTTTATAAAGCTTTGGAAATGAAGTTTTTAATTACTCAAATATATTCCTATGTGTGGATTTGCAGATTTGCATACCAAAATTATGTTTAACTTCTGAGAAACTGCTAAGCTATTTGCAAATTAGTTGTACTATTTTATATTCCCACTATTCAGGTGATTTTTTTTTTTTTTCCAGTGCTCCCCCTGAAATCTTCCAGCTTTCATTCTCCAACTCTTCCCATATTCATGTAAGCCTTAGTTTCTGTATTTAAATTTGTGGTCTGTTAATATATGTAGTGACTTTGTTTTCTGGAAAAACTAAGATGATTAAATTTATGGTATTGGAAGTTGATTGCTACTTTTACACCCACCTAAATTTTGTGGAACTGCACAATGTGTAATTGGGAAAATGCTACAGAAGCCTTTGCATATATAAAATATATAAGGAGCTTTCAAAATTCAGCAGTAAAAAAATAATATAATTAGAAATGGGCAAAAGACATGAAAAGATATTTTACTGAAGCAGATATAACTTACTGTCATAGAGTTGATTCCAACTCATAATGACCCTGTAGGGAAGAGTACAACTGACCTATAGGGTTTCCAAGGCTATAATCTTTAAAGAAGCAGACTATCACATCTCTCTCCCACTGAGGAGTTGGTGGTTTTGAACCATTAACTTTTCAGTTAACAACTGAGCACTTACCCACTGCACAGCCAAGGCTCTTTAAAGAGCATATTTAAAACCAAACCAAACCCATTGGCATCAAGTTGATTTTGACTCATAGCGACCCCCATTGGGTTTCTAAGGGGTAAATCTTTATGGAAATAGACTGCTTCATCTTCCTTCTGTGAGCAGTTAATGGTTAATGGATTTTATCCCTCAACCTTCTAGTTAGCAGTCAAATGCCTTGGGCACAGCACCACAAGAGCTCCTAAATAGGATACAGAGATGGCAAATTAGAACATGAAAAACATTAAATGTCATAAGCCAGTAGGTAAGTAGAAATCAAAACCACAACAAGATATCTCTAAATACCTACCAGAGTGGCTAAAAAGAGAAGGGAAAAAAATGTGGTAATATCAAATTTTGGTGAGGATGTGGAGTGATTGGATCTCTCATGCATTGTGGTTGGAAATGTAAAGTGGTACACCTACCTTGGAATTTAGATTTTCAGTTTCTTATAAAACTAAATTACTATAGGACCTCTGGTGGTACAGTGTTTAAGAGTTCTCCGGCTAATCAAAATTTCGGTGGTTTTATCCTTGCAAATCCAGAATCATCGTCCTGAGAGATCACTGATCTAAGTCTGACTTCAATAGATTTTTAAAATCTTCCTTTAGAATTCTGTGTAGACTGGTGGAAGGGACACTGGAAAGGGGCAGATCTTGTCTGGGTTTTTGCTCTCTTAAATTTATCTTTAAATTTCCACCAGATACTGAAGTATTAGGAGAACTTAAAAAAAAGTACATTCATTTTTTTCTATTATCTTTTTATTTTTTTTTCAATTTCCTATTTGAGCAAGGCACTCTGTAATAAAAAGGAAGGATTGTCTTTGCTCCCCAAGTAGTTTACAATGTATTGTGAAATAGAACCAAATGCGGGTCCCTGCCCCGTGTGCAGTCAGGCCAAAACAGTTTACACACTGAGTGATTAAGAGGAGAGAAAATTATTTATTGTGAAGTGGCAATGCAAAGAGTAGGGGTACCCCCATACCCAGATCTGACTCCCTGAAACTCCATCGAATTACAGTTTTGTAGGTTTCAGAAGAGAAGGTTATGCATATTCATAAAAATTTCAGGAATTTGGGCATGAGATGATTGATGATTGGCTGAAATGTCCTTTGCCTCGGTTTAAAGGGACAGTACTAATTAAACCATTGCGCCTGCATGGCGGATGAGTCACACCAGCTTCTGTCATCAGCTCGTCTAGGCTTAGTCAGAGGGGAGAGTGTCCATTCCCAGTAACTTTGTTCCTCTCTGCCCACATGTCCGCGTGTCTGGGGGCCAGAGTTAATTTACAAGTTTTCTAAGAGATATTAATGCATCTATCTCCTGTGCCTAAGGAAACAGCAGAAAAGAATGTTTTCTTTCCATTCAATTCTTAAGGAACTGAGTACTCATCTGTCTCCAACCAGAGTCCTATGTGTTTACTCATATATCTCCAACTGGGGTCCAGGGTGGGGAAATAGTTTTGACTTTACTCGGTTTCATATAATATGTGAAGTCAGTAAGGCAGTGAGGTAAAAATGCAACAATTAATCAAATTTCATAAAAATTATAATGAAATAAAGAAAACAAAAAAATCTCCAAGAAACCAGAAAAACATTCATAGATTCCTTGTGTCTAAGAGACAAAATTTCAAATCATAAAGTTAAGGGGAAAGATAGGTTGCAAAATGAATAGTGACCATGTAAGCTGAAAATAATTCTATTAGTAATATATTTGAATAGGAAGTTCCATGCTAAAAGAACACTCATGAACAACAGCATACATTAATGTAAACTGAAAATCTGAAAATTTAGTGCTTAGACATATGTATTTTGCTAAATAGTATCATATTGATCATTTTTCAACCTATCTTTCCCCTTAACTTTATAATCTGAAAATTTTTGAATAAATTGATAGTAATAGGATTGTTTGTATATTTATATATCTATATTCCTGGAGATAAATTTTTGTTTTCCCTCTGTTTCCATGTTTTTTTTTTTTTTTTTTTTAAATGTGCTGCAACATACAACCTTATATAACCTTCCTGCGCATATTCCTAGAACCAAAGTTTTAAGTTTAGGACAAGAATATCTTTAATTTTGTAAGCTCTCACTAATTTCTTCCGCAAGTGGTTGCACTAATTTACCCTGTTTCATGATTTTCCTTTTTTCATTTTTTTTATTCATTAAACAAACATTAATAAGTTTGTATTATGTGTCAGGCATATGTTAACAAAATAAATATGTCTTTCACTCTTAATGCAGGAAAACCAAACATCTATGGTAATAAAAAAGTAAAAAATATAGTATGTTAAATGATGATATGAGTTCTGAAAATAAAACTAAGCAAGGGAGACAGGCAAACAATATGAGAAGTCAAAGCTGCAATTTCAAATACAATAGTGGATCAGTCAGAATGGACTAGGTTAAGCTACAATAAAGAACAACCTCATTATCTCTGTGGCTGTGCAAGTATTTGCTTCTTGACCACCTTGCATGTCTGGCACGAGTGATTTGAGGCTCTACTCATCCAATTCCCTTGGGGATTCATGATGATGAAGCACTTTGTTGGTCATTTTAACCTTTTATTTGTATTATTTTTAATATCTGGTCATATTTGTTTCTATAGGTGAACTTTATAAAAACTCTGATGTATAATATACATACAGAAAATACTCATAAGTGTTCAGTTGATAAGGCTTTAAAAGTTTTACTAAAATTTATATATGGACATGAAATTTTATGTGTTTATGTATTAATTTTCCTTTAAAAATTAAGTTTGTAGTTTTTTGTTAAGCTATATATAGCTCATTTTTATTTTTTTTTTGTTGAAATTAAAAAAAATATATAACTACAAGGATATAAAACATAAAATCTCTGAGAAGAGTGTAAACAAAGTGCTGTGATGTTTCAAAAAGTTATGGGATTTTTCACTGATTTGTGAGTAGAGAAACATTACATGCTGTTGTCATTTAAGCTGAGTACTTATGAAATATTATAATCTAGGCTGGTAGCATAGTGCCTAAGGCACTTGACTGCTAACCAGAAGGCTGGCAGTTCAAACCCACCAGCTACTCCTCGGAAGGAAGATGGGGCAATCTACTTCCGTAGTGATATAGTGATACTGCCTCAGAAACCCAAGGAGGCGTCGTTATGAGTCAAGTCCAACTCCACGGCACATAACAACAACAACAACAAAAAAAAAACAACAGGCAGAAATGGAAGGAATTAATGTAGAGCAAGGGTACAGCATGAGAGAATCTATGACAGAAAATATGAAGGTGTCCAGGATTGAGACCTTGGTGAGAAATAAGCTGTAGGGGAGGCTGGTCTCCCATCAAGAAGGGGAGGCACTAATTCTGATTCCCGGTGTCAGGATCCACTTGTACAATGTGATAGAAGCATCACTCAGTCTTTGATGATACTGATCTTTGGGAGAATTTTCTGAGCCTTTGAGGTTAGAGGCATAGGATGGATGATATTTCCTCTTTGTCTTGAATTCTGAGAAACTGAACTCAGAGATTTTAGTGACTTGACTAAGATTATACAGTTAATCAGAGGCACAAGTAATACTTGAACTCTAATTTCTGGAACTTTAAGTCAAACAATTTTCCCATTATAATATTTTATCTCCTGCCTTGTGGCCTCCTCCATTCAATTGTAACTATTAGGCTGAGCATTTCAATGGAAATAGGAAAGTGAACAGAGTCAGCCAGCTAAGATTTATTGATATCATTTCAGGTTTGAATTTTTTTGAGACTTGGCGTGATGGTTATGAAAACACTTAGGAAACAATTGCACAGTAAATTACTAGTTCATAGGAACCTATGTTGTGCCCAGGTTATGAAGGAGTAGTTTGGGGTGAATAATTTGCTAACATATGACAATGCAAAAAGCAATAGGAAAGTTTATTAGCTAACTTAAGTTAGGGTCCTTGCTTTCACCCTTGCAATGGGTTGAGCAAAAGACCCCGTGCTCTTACATTAAGAGATTTTTATAGAGAAACATAAGGTGGAGTAGATGATTTGGTTTTTATGATAGGGGTTTGGGAATTTGGGGCAGGTTGGAATTCCCCCTGTTTCAAAGGTGAGTGAGAGATTTCTCGGGCGGGCGGATCTCTTTGATATGTGCATACTCTCTGTGAAACCCCGGGGGGTGAGAGCCCTCATAGTCTTCAAAGGTGGGTGAGAGGCTTTTTGGAGCCATGCAGATTTCTGATAAAAGGCTCTGAGGTATGGGACATTTACTACAGGCATTAGGGCTCAGCATGGGACGTGTCAATCTCCATACTAAAGGCTTCTGGTTAAGATCTTTCAGGCTCTGCACCTACAATGCACTTTTAAATTTTCCAGATCATGTGGAGAAGGGAGATTAATTGAAAATATAACCCCATTATGAAGAATTAATATAGTTTATAATACTATAAACTTTCCACAGCCATCACTGGATAACACAAGTTCTGGTGGTATAGTGCCTAAGGCATTTAACTGCTAACCAGAAGCTGGTGGTTCAAACCCGCCAGCCATTCCTTGGAAGGGAGATTGGGCGATCAGATTCCCCAGTGATACTTCCTTAGAAACCCAAGGAGGGGTTGCTATGAGTTGGATATGACTCCATGGCAGTGATTTTGGTTTTTTATTTTGGATAGAATGTGTGAGGGAAAGAGCGCAGGACTTTGAATCATCTTAGGTGTTCAAGTGCTCATTACCATACTGACGTTCTGCATGATTCTGTCTTTCTGAGGTTTAAATTAATTTTTTTTTAATAGAAGAGTAGTGATATCCTTGACAAATGTTAAATGTAAAAATATACTTTGCAAAGTGGAAAATGAAACATTTTAAATTATGATTTCTTCATGAAAAAATGTGGGTTATCCTTTTTGACTAGATGTACAACCTAAGTAGCAAATGTGTCTAATTCTTGTGTGCACCTTGAGTGGAAATATGGAATATAGCTGTCAAAAACAAATGAACAAACAAACAAACAAAACTATGGATTCCAAGAATATTTTAAAGAAAGTAGAAACTCCAAGTAAGAGTCGGTACATAGTATGGTAAATATGAACAATAAAGAAAGTAAAACTTTCCTGACTTCTTCAATGCTGTATTTTTATGCTTGTTCAACAACAGAAGACAATTTAACAATAGCAGTTCATTTCAATTCCCTAATGTGAAGAAACTGATGATGTAACTTTCCTATGTTGTTCCCTGAATTTAAACCTGGGTGGCCTCGCCTTGGGAGGGAGAAAGTAGTCGATCACTTCACTTGATGGTTTGGTTCAAATTTGCTCTGTGTTGCAATAAAAAAAGGTATGAGCTCTTCATGCCTTGCATTTTTCTCTCTACTTGGAGTGTGTCTTTTCACATATCTCTTCAGGCTTTTTATAAATCTACAAAAAAAGGAGCAAATAATGTGATTCTTATTTGATCTCTTATGTTCTGACTTTAAGGTTCCTGGAGTCTTAGGTTTTTATTCCCCTTTAAGTATAATGTGTTTTATTCATATTTCTGTGTGTCTTAGTTTTATGCATGTTTTCCTCTACATATCTTTCTAATGAGTGCATAGCAACACTGAGGTAGGCTAAACCTGGCCAGTGTTTTTCTGACTTTACCATATTTGAGAACTGAATTCTCTCTTTTCAAAGTAAGTGAGTCAGGTGTAACTCATGTATTTCAAATTAAAAATTGAAATATTCAGGCAAAGCACTTGCTGAGCAAAGCTGTACATTTTATAGAGTGGAGAATTTTGCTAGTTTTCTAAGTAAATGAAGATGTAGACCTGGAAGGACTCTTAGGCTTGGTTATAAAGCTTCAGGTTTGTGCTTGTTTCAACCCAACTGTTCCATCCAGTCCCTTGAACTTCATTCACTCATTCATCCAATGTTTACAGAATGTGTAAAGTATTAGATACTGCTTTGAAGGATGAGTGTTATCTGTAAAAGGAAAAATAAATAATGACTTTTGTTGGGAGCTTTAGTGAATTGTTTAATAATATACTCACATTATGTTACAGACTTAACATGCATTATTTCATTTTGTTTTTCTGATCATCCTATGTGGAGAGTCCTATAAAATTCTCAGTGTTAGGGGAAATAAATAACACTTAAAGAGTTTGAATTCCTTGTTTCTTTATATAGCTCATAAGAGGTCTACCTTCCCAGGTATGCTTGATACCTGATATTGTTTGTAATCCTTAAATGGCGTGGCCTCACTGAAATTTGATGTAATGATTCCACACCAGTTCAATCCCACTTTTGGAAAAAATAGCTGAAAGCAAATGCCTTACTGGAAAAAGAATAGAAAAGTAATGTATATATGAAATATTTTAAAACAATGACTTATTTTCTTTTAGGTGAAAATTGTAAGGTGGACCATGTACTCAGGGAATCAAACTTCAAGCACTGATTTCATCCTGGTGGGGCTCTTCAGTTCAACAAAACATGCAGTCCTCCTCTACTCTCTGTCCTTTATCTTATTCTTGATAGCTTTAACTGGGAATGCTCTTCTCATTCTCCTGATCCACACAGAGCCCCGTCTTCATACCCCTATGTACTTCTTTATCAGCCAGCTCTCTCTCATGGACCTGATGTATATATGTGTGACCGTCCCCAAAATGCTTGTGGGCCAGGTAACAGGAAAGAATACAATTTCCTCCTTAGGTTGTGGGGTCCAGATGTTCTTCTACCTGACCCTCGCTGGAGCTGAGTTTTTCCTTCTGGCTGCCATGTCTTACGATCGATACGCTGCCATTTGCAGACCTCTCCATTACCCGCTGCTCATGAACCAGAGAGTCTGCCATCTCCTTGTCTCTGGATGCTGGTTTCTGGGAACAGTGGATGGATTGTTGCTCACCCCAGTTACCATGAGCTTCCCCTTTTGTCAGTCGAGGAAGATCATGAACTTCTTCTGTGAGGCCCCTGCCCTGCTGAAGCTCTCCTGCTCTGACATTTCCTTATATAAGACGCTCATGTACCTGTGCTGTGTCCTTATGCTCCTCATCCCTGTCTCCATCATCTCCTTCTCATACGCCCTCATCTTGCATCTTATCCACAAGATGAATTCAGCTAAAGGTAGAAGGAAAGCTCTTGCCACATGTTCCTCTCACATGATGGTAGTGCTGCTTTTTTTTGGTGCCTCCATTTACACCTACATGCTTCCCAGATCCTATCACACAGCAGAACAGGACATAATGGTATCTGCTTTTTACACCATTATCACCCCTGTGCTGAATCCTCTTATTTACAGCCTCCGGAACAAAGATGTCACAGCAGCCCTGAGGAGTATGATGTCATCAGGGATGAGACTAAGAAAAATTGTAAATTTGAAAACCTAGGAAAAACTATCAACCTGTTTCCATTTCTTCTTTCCTCCCCTCCCCATCTTTCATTTCATTCTATTCTCTGGTTCATGGACCTCAACACAAAGTCCTCACAGATCTTCCCTCCTTGCTATGTGTATGGTATTTCTCCTCTCTGGTACTCTTCTTATTTTATCTCTTAAAATTAAGTTCCTTAGAGTCCTTTTATCTCCACTCAAGACATAAGAAAGATCTTTGATAGTGCCTTGAATCTTATCTCACATCCCAACCTCACTGACCAGTTTGTGCGAGATTTGGGGAGTCAAAGCCTTAAACCTAAAAGTGAATCACTGTGAAGATTTCATATCCTAACAGAATACTAAAAGGGAATTTGATGTTCTCTCACTTTGCAATATTCCATAAATCATAGTTAACGTGTGCAATTCCCTTGTCTCCAGTTATACTTTTAATTGTTGTTGTTACGTGCCTTTGAGTCGGACTCGACTCATAGCGACCCCTCCTTGGGTTTCCGAGATAGTATCACTACGGAAGTAGATTGCCCAACCTTCCTTCCGAGGAGTGACTGGTGGGTTTGAACTGCCAGCCTTCGGGTTAGCAGTCAAGTTCCTTAGGCACTATGCTACAAGAGCTCCCTTTTAGTAAGTAAGTGCATTTGAACACATTTTGATTTCAAATGTTGAAAGTGAGATTCATGAAGTAAATATCGATGTTTCCAATATTGTTTGGCCATTAAAACTACTTGATACTGACACTTAAAATCAATCCATGTTAAATTTCTAGAGTGTTCATAGGTTTATCTAATTTTATAGGACATAGGATTGTAAATAAATAAAATGGTTGCATATTGAGATTCTTTAGGCTTTAACTAAAGCATGAAAATCTTAGAGTGGGTGGAAATTTAGGAAATTTTAATCTCAGACATTTTCTTCTGAAACTGGGACAAAAAAAAACAATGATTTTACATTAGTCACCAGTCTTACTTTCTCTTCAAGCATTTCATGTATATATCCAGAGTCTCTGCTGCAAAGTAGCACAAATATTGATTTACAGCAAGGTGTTTTGGGTCATAGAGTCATTAAGTTAGTCTCACCTGGCACAGAACTCTGACCTTGCCTTTTTACTATCAAGAAGTGGAAAGCAAATGCTTTCAAATCTATTGCATTTTCAATTGACTAATAAATACTTTCCCTTTATTACACTTGAGTTAAATACTTTTGAATCTGAAATGATGATTATTCTTGCAGTGTGTAAAAGGAATGCATCAGAGTTTAGAAATAATCCCACCAAGTCAGCAGAAAAAAAAAATGACACCTGAAAAGTAAGAGAAGCATGTCTAGAGATAGATACTTAACTTTGGATATCATTTATTAGATTAAAGTAAGGAAATAGAAAGAGCAAAACTGCTCAAAGGGACACCATAGACGAAAAACTAATATTAAACCATATTAGTTATTAAGGAGCTCTGGGGGCATAGTGCCTAAGGCATTTGACTGCTAACCAGAAGGCTGGCGGATCAAACCCACCAGTCACTCCTTGGAAAGAAGGTTAGGCAATCTACTTCTTTAGTGATACTGCCTCAGAAACCAAGGAAGTGTCGCTGTGAGTCAAATCCAACTCCAAGGCAATGTATTTGATTTTTGGTTTAGTTATATGTATATTACTGATACCATTAATGATTATTATGAATTATGTTTTTTTTTTTTCCAGAAATATGTGTTTCATTTGTATGGTTGTTACATTGGAGGGCACTGTGCTAACAGAAACTAAAATCTTGAGTTTGAAGTTACCGCTAGGTTGGGGGAATGTTGCAGTTATGGAATAAGTGAAAGAGGGTTGGATTTAAAACTAATCAGTGTTGAATTTCAGTCCTGGATTTTCCACTTAAAATCTAAAGATCTGTGAATCTCTTGTGAGTTTTCCTAAGCCCATAGAGTTCCCCTTACTTCATTCTAAGGTAAGGAAAATAAAACTTCCCGAACAAGTGGTGTAATATGCATACAAAGCCCATACTATTGGCTCTGATATGTTGGTTTCCTTTCCTCCTTTGTACCATTCTACACTCTTTATGTCTTTTCCCAACATCCTTGCTTTCCAGTTATAAAGTATGGGGTAATTGCAGAGTCAGAGAGGCCTCAGGATAAGCCTTAGATTTATTACACAGCAATTCTCATGGTCAAATTACTTTATCTCACTACCACCTTGGTTTCTCTTTCATTAAATAAATAATAATAATAATAAAAAAGCCACACTGCCATGGAGTTGATTCTGAATCATAGAGATCCCCATTGGGTTTCCAAGGCTATAAATCTTTATGGCAGTAGATTGCCTTATCTTCCTCCCAGGAAGCAGTTGGTGATTTCGAACTGCCTACATTTTGGTTAAAGTAGGGTCTGATTCGAGGACACATAACAACAACAACAACAACAACAACAACAACAACAACAACACATTTTGGTTAGCAGCCCAATGCCTTAACCACAGAACCACCAGACTCCTTCATTAATGTAGTACTTCATTAAATAGTTCTGAATTTATGTAGAAGGAGCCTTGATGGTGCAATAGTTAAACCCACAGCTGCTAACCGAAAGGTCAAACATTTGAGCTTATCACTGGCTCTGTAGGAGGAAAGATGTGGTAATCAGCTTCTGTAAAAATTACAGCCTAGAAAATCCTATGGGGCAGTTATTCTTTGTCATACAAAGCTTCTAAGAGTCAGAATTGATTTCATGGCAAACAACAACAACAACAAATCTTTAATTAAATAGTATAATTCTCACTGAGAGCTTTGAATACTGAGTTTAATATATAGAAGGCACCCAACCCAAAGCCTGGCCTCTTTAAAAATAACTTTTTAAAGATAACTCTTTAAAAAAAAATGTTATGATTTAGGTGAAAGTTTACAGAGGAAATTCATCTTCCTTACAGCAATTCATACACATTTTGTCTCATGACATTGACTGCAATTCTGCCCAATGTAACAGCTCTTTTCCCACTTGCTCCCTATAGTTACCTCTTCCCTATGTCCTTCTCTCCCATGCGCTCCTGCAACCCCAGTGCAAGCACTGTCTCCCTGTGCAAACACTGCCCTTCTGTTCTCCCAGGATTGATCGCTCCAAGTAGTGTATTTACTTGATGTAAATGACAACCCCATATGCCTGTCTATTGTTTGCCTGGAAGCCACAGGAGTGAGAACTCCAGATCTGAAGGGTAGCTAGGGAGTATAGTCTTGGGGTCTCACCAAACTCTTATCAGACCACCAAACCTGTTTATTTATTTATTTATTTATTAATGATTTTGAGTTTTGTTCCACATTGTTCTCCCACTCTATCCAGGATCTCCTGCAGCAATCTCCCTCTGAGTGGTTGACAGTGGTAGCTGGGCGCCAGTTAGTTCTGGTCTTACAGTCAAATAGGTTGAAGATTGTATGGTCTACCAGTGCCTTGGACTAATTGTTTCCATGCATCTTTGGTTTTCTTCCTTCTTCGTTGTTCTAGAAGAGGAGAGACCCATTGTTGCATCTAGATGGCCGCTTGCAAGCTTTTAAATTCCTAGTCACTACTCACAAAGGTAGGCTGTATAACAATGTTTTGTGTAGTATGTAATGTCAATTGAGCTTGATGTTCCCTGTGACCATGATCCTGAGCCCACAGGTCCAACTAGTAGCTCACTCAGGGTAGCTGGCTGTAGCCAAGAAGCCACCAAAGCCTTGTCCCTTGTCAACTCTACTATACACCTGGACATTCTTACAGCATATACAGACATGCATGTAGGAATATTGTCTGCTAACATGGTCATGGGCACACTCCCCACTGCCTGGGCATACCTGATCATTCAGCCTGTCCACACATCTATCGACCTGTAGAACAATGCTTGTCATCACTGACAGTGCAGTACTGTACACACAAAAGGATTCATCTTTGGTGTGTGTACCTACCATGTACCTCTCTATGGTTTCTTCTTTCTCAATGCTACCATGTTGATCACTCACATTTGGTACCTTGCCCATCCCTTTACCCAAATCAATACTTGTCTGTACTTAAGGTCTAGATAACTCCTAATTCTTCCCACTTATCTCCCAGGTGTAACTGGATATTTGGTGTTTTGATTATGACTCTGTTCTTAGTATGTCTGGTCTGGCTCATCATGTGTACCTAATGTAGAACTTGAGACACAGAAGGAGCTCTTCAGGGGCCTGCTGCGTGAATGAGCAATATTTTTAAAGTTATTCAATTTTCAGGTTAGACAATACTGCCGATAACCTCTTGAACAAAATTATATTATCCCTTTCTTACAGAGTGTTTACTCAAATATATTTCAATTTAATATAAATATTACTCATTCAATCAAACTGTTTGGAAAACACAAGTGATTCTAAACTCTTGAATCATTCAATTATTTATCCAACCCATTTTGAATCACTTCAGTGCTACCTATGCTGTGTGGTTCATGAGGGATTCAGCAGTGAACAAAACACACACTCTTACCTCAAAAGGTCTATTTGCTAGTGGTGAAGAGTTCTATAATGAGTTCTCCGTTCTTACTAGCTATGAGAAGCCATGAAGCATCTAGGAGGGAAACTCATCTCTCAGCAATGGTTTCAAGAAAAATAAGTTGCCGTGTGAAGAGATAAAAGAGTATTTGAAAGAGGAAATCAGTGCTATCTTGAATTTTATAGAAGTAATTTTCTTATTTTTGGTTATAGGTTTACTACCTATTTGTGAATCTATATCAATATCAATTTATTTTGCTTTTACAAGAATAGGTACTATTCTGAATATTATTTTGTGAATCGCTCATTATTCCATTTACAAAATTTGCCCACATTGTAAGCATCAAGAATGTATTTATTTTCATTGCTTTATGAGATTTAATTGCCTGACTATATCATGAATTTTGCACCCTATTATTGATGAATATATGTGCATTCAGTTTTTAGTAATTACAAATAATTCTGCTGTACACATTTTTGTATATATTTCTTGTAGTATAGATTTATATGTATTACAGAATCAGTAAATATATCTCATATTCATTAAGAATTCTGTTATTATCATTTAATTCTCCAGCATCTCTAGTAGTGTCTTTTTTTTCATTGCTGATAATCTCTATTATTTCTTGATCATTTTCAGCAGAAGTGTATAAATGTTATAAATCTTATCAAAGAACTGTCATATAGCTCAGTTGAATCTCCTGTTATATATTTTATTTCTTCTACTTTCTGTAGTTTTCATCTGCTGCTATTTATTTATTTAATTATTGTGATTTGAGTGAAATTTTACAGTGTAAATTCATTTTCCATTCAACAGTTCTTACATATTTTGTTTTGTGACACTGATTGCAATCCCCACAATGTAACAGCTCTCTTTCCAAAACCTCCCTGGGTTATCTTTTCCCTGTGTCCTTTTTTCCTATACATTCTGGTCCTCTGAGCTACCTCCCTGAGCAAATGCTGCCTTTCTGATCTTCCAATATTTATTGTTCCAAGGAGTGTACTTGTCTAGTGTAGTTGTTTGCCTCATAGGCTTGTCTAACGTTTGTCTGGAATTTAACCCACAGGAGTGAGTTTAATTCCAGGCCCAAAGGGTACTAGGAGCCATAGTGTTGGGGGTTTCACCCTTCTCTATCAGACCAGTGAGACTGGTCTTTTTATGATTTTAAATTTTGCTCCACATTTTCTCCCACTCTGTCCATGATCTCCAATTTTGATTCCTTTTCAAGTGCTGGTCAGTGGTAGCCAGGCACCATCTAGTTTTTTTGTTCCCAAGGTAATGGAGACTGGTACTCTTGATCCACCAGTCAGGCTCCTGGACTAATTGTTCCCATGTATCTTGAATATCCATTACTCTTTGCTCCAGAAGAGGAGAGACCAATTGTTGGATATCAGATAGCCATTCATAGACTTTTAAGGCCCCAGTTGCTACTCACCAAAGTAGGATGTAGAACAATGTTTTTATGTAATGTTCTATGCCATTTGAACTTGATGTTCCCTGCAACCATGGTCCCAAGCTGGTGAGTCTAGCAACTCACTCCCTCAAGGTGTTTGGTTTTGACTAAGTAGTTATAGCTTTGCCTCCTATTAGTTCTGTTATATATATGGACAGTCTTACAGCCATACAAATATATATGTAGCAATATTGTCTGCCAAGCTTATATTTCCCTTTTACCTATTCATGCCTGATCATTTTGCCTATCTTCCTATATTCAGTCACAGATTAAAGTTTGTTATTAGTGACAACATAGTATTGTGTATGTAAAAGTATTTATCTTTGTTGTCTGTACCTTTGTGCACCTCTTCATGTCTTCATTTTACTTATTGTTGTTGTGCTGGTCACTCACATTTGGTACATTGTCTTTTCCTTCACCCAAATAAGTACATGTCACTTACCTATCTAGCTATTTTCTCTCCTCTTCCCATCCCATCCCTGGTAATCTACAAAGAAATATTTCATTCCATGTGTAAAATTTCCTGAACTTTTTACAATAATGGATTCATACCATATTTGTCCTTCCAGATTGACTTATTTTACTAAGCATAAAGTCCTCCAAATTCATCCATGTTATTAAGTGTTTTGCTGATTCTTCATTATTCTTTAGTTTTGCATAGTATTCCATTTTGCCTATATACCATAGTTTGCTACCCATTCATCCAATCAATGATGGGCACTTAGGTTGTTTCCAACTCTATGCTATAGTGAATAGTGCTATGAAGACGGGTGTGCATAAATCCATTCGTGACCCAACCCTGAAGTTCTTTATGATATATATCCAGTAGTGGTACTGCTGGATCACATAGTATTTCCATTTCTAATTTTTTAATGAAGCACCATACCATTTCCCACTGTGGTTGTACCATTTCACAGTCCTAGGGGTATATGAGAGTTCCAATCTCCCCACATTCTTGCCAGCATTTGTTATTTTCTGTCTTGTTGAACTTTGTTGTTACAGCTGGGGTGAGATGATATCTCATTGCTGTTTTGATTTGCATCTCTGTAATGGCTAATGATTGTGAACATTTCCTCATGTGTTTGTTGGATGCCTTACTATGTTCTTTGGTTAAGTGTCTGCCCATGTCCTTTGCCAATTTTTGAAGTGGAATTTTTGTTTTTTTGATGTTGAGGTGTTGGAGTTTTCCATAAATTTTAGAGATAAGTCCCTTGTCAGTTATATCATTAATTTTTTTCCCCCAATCTGTAGGTTCTCTTTTCAGTCTTTTGGAGAAGTCTTTGGAGGCCCTTAATTTAATTTTTAGAAGGTTCCAGTCATCCAGTTTATCTTCTGCTGTTTATGCATTTTTAGTTATGCTTGATACTCTATTTATGCCATGTATTAAGGCCCCTATGTTTGACCTTAGGAACTCTGGTGGTGTAGTGCCTAAGGCATTTGACTACTAACCAGAAGGTTGGCAGTTCAAACCCACCAGCCACTCCTTGGAAGGAAGACTGGGCAATCTACTTCCACTTCCATGGTGATACTGCCTTGGAAACCCAAGGAGTGGTCATTATGAGTCAGATCTGACTCAGCAGCAATGAGTTTGGTTTGGTTTGGTATGTTTGATGGTATATATGTGTGTGTGTTAATATATTTATATACATATAATTTTTTTTAATGAATGTTATAGTTTTAGCTTTTGCATTTAAGTCTTTGGTGTGAGGTATGGATCCTATTTTATTTCTCTGCAAATTGATATGAAATTTTTCCAGAACCATCTGTTAAAGAGACATTCTTTTTCCATTTAATGGGCTTTGCCCATTTTTGAAAAATCAGTTGTCTGTAGATGGATGGATCTATTTCTGGGCTCTCAATTTTGTTTAACTGGTCTATGTGTCTGTTGTTACAATAACAGGCTGTTCTGATGCCTGTGGCTATTTAGTAGGTTTTGAGATCAGAGAGTGTGAAACCTCCTTCTTTGTTCTTCCTCTTCAGTAGTGTTTGTTTATCTGATGTCTCTTCTCTTTCCAAATAAATTTAGTGTGGTAGTTAAAGTTATGTGTCAACTTGGCTGGGCCTGGTTTTGAGTGGCTGGGCAGCTAGATGTCATTATTCCCCATGATGGGACTGGTAAACAACTCCATGTTTAATCTTCAGTGAGCAGCTGAGTAACACCTTAGGGATATGGTCTGCTTTCACTATATAAGCAGAAGCCTTGAAAATGGTCTCTGAGCTTTTCAACATGCTTGAATCCTGCATTTAGCTAAGTCTTCATTCAGTATCCTGCCATGTTGTCTGCTGATCTTGGGAGTGTTTCTGGACTTGAACTAGTGGACTGCCATGTTGTTTGATAATCTTGAGACTGTGTTGTTTTACTTGTTGACCTTGGGTTTGTCAGCCTCAGCAGCCAGTAGATGCTTGAGTTAAGAGACACCTCCAGCTCCAGTGGGCCAAGAGCAAGTGTCAGAGCTGCAGCCCAAGGTCAATAGGCCTTCATCCAGCCCCTAGAGCCAGCACTTTGAACTTAGATTTCTAGCCATCAATTTGTGGTATTTCTCTTGTTGCAGCACTAGAGAACAAATGCAATTAATGATTGTTTTTTCCATGTCATTAAAGAATGCTGATGGAACATGGGTCAAGATTGCACTGAATATATAGATTACTTTGCATAATCTTGGCATTTTCACAATGTTTAGTTTACCTATACATTACCATAATATGTTCTTCAATTTATGTACATCTCTTATAATTTCTTTTAGTAGTGTTTTGTAATTTTTATATAGGTTTTTTGTGTCCCTGGTAAGATTTATTCCTAAGTATTTAATTTAATAAATGGTATTGTTTTCCTTATTTCCTATTCAGAGATCTTTTTGTTGATGTAGAGGAATCCAAATGATTTTTGTATGTTGATCTTGTATCCTGCCACTATGCTGAATCTTTCCATTAGTTCCAGTAGTCCTGCTGAGTCACTGGGATTTTCTTTGTTTAGGATTATATCATCTGCATATAAGGATTGTTTTACTTCTTCCTTACCAATTTGGATGCCATTTATTTCCCTTTCTTGCCTTATTTCCTGGCTAGGATTTCCAGTACAATGCTGAATAGAAGTGGTGATAAAGGGCATCCTTGTCTGGTTGCTGTTCTAAAGGGGAATACTTTTAGTCTTTCTCTATTGAGAATAATGTTGGCTATTGGTTTTGTGTATATGTCCTTTGTCATGTTGTGGAACTTCCCTTCTATTTATATTTTTCTGAGAGTTTTTATGAGGGATAGGTGTTGACTTTTATCAAATATTTTCATTGCATCAATTGATATAATCATGTGGTTCTTTTCCTTTACTTATGTGATGAATTATGTTGATTATTCTTCTCATGTTGAACCATCTTTGTATAATTGATATGGATTTCATTTGGACTTGATGTATTTATTTGTTTGTTTATTTATATCATTGGAGATCTATGGGCCAGTATTTTGTTCAAGATTTTTGCATCTATATTAATGAGTGATATTGGTGTGTTGTTGTGCTTTCTAGTGGCATCTTTGCCTGGTTGTTGTATCATAGTGATGCTTGCTTTACAAAATGAATTTGGGAGTATTCCATCCCTCTCTATTTCCTGGAATAGTTTAAGAAGGATGGGTGTAAGTTCCTCCCTGAATGTTTGGTAGAATTCTCCAGTGAAGCCATCTATCCAGGATATTTTTGGTTCATAATTTTATTTATGAGGAGCTCTGGTAGCATAGTGCGTAAGGCATTTGACTGCTAACCAGAAGGCTGGTGATTCAAACCCACCAGCCACTCCTCGGAAGGAAGGTTGGGCAATCTACTTCCATAGTGATACTGCCTCAGAAACCCAAGGAAGGGTTCCTATGAGTAGGATCTGACTTGACAGCAGTAAGTTTGGTTTGGTAATTTTTTTATGAACTGCTCAATTTCTTCTTTTTTTATGGATATGTTAAATGTTCTATCCCAATATGTGTTAGTTTATGTAAGTAGTGTGTTTCTAGAAATATGACCATTTCTTCTATGTTTTCAAATTGTTGCAGTTTTCGCAGAGTCCTTTTTATTCTGATTGGTTCTGTTTTGATGTCACCCATTTAATTTCTTATTCTTGTTATTTTCATATTCTCCTTTTTACTTTTATTAAATTAGCCAGTGATTTGTAGATTTATCTTTCTTCTCAAAGAGCCAACTTCTAGTCTTGTTGATTCTTTTTATTGTTTTTCTGTTTCATTTATCTTGCTC
>NW_006922162.1:1050205-1057421 GCF_000298275.1 Orycteropus afer afer
CAGGCTCTATCGGACCAGCAAACCTGGTCCCCCCCCACCTTTTTTTTGTCCAAATGATTTTGAGTTTTGTCCACCTTGTTCTCCCTTTCTATCCAGTATCTCCTACATAGATCCCCTTCCAAGTGGTTGACATTGGTAGCCGGACACCATCTAGTTCATTTGGTCTCATAGTTGTATAGGCTGCCGATCTGATGGTGTATCAGTCACTAGGACTGATTGGATCCATGAATGTTTGTTTTTCTTCATTCTTTGCTCTGGATGAGGAGAGACCCATCGTTTCATCTAGATGGCAGCTTGCAAGCTTTTTAAGATCCCAGTTGCTACTCGCCAAAGTAGGAGGTGGAACAATGTTTTGTGTAGTATGTTATGCCAATTGAGCTTGAGGTCCCCTGCGACTATGGTCCCAAGATGACAGGTTCAATTACTCAGCCCCTCTGGATGGCTGTGACCAAGCAGTGACTACCACCTTGCCTCTTGTCAGCTCTACTATACATCTGGGAATTCAGATCATGCACATAAACTTATAGGACCATTGTCTGCCAATCCTATACCTGTTCTTGGGTACACTCCCTGCTTCATAGACATACCTATTAGTTCAGCCTGTCCACCCATCTTCAAGGAATTTTTTAATTTCATTTTTTTTATTTGTTCTATTACCCAGTAGTTTTTTAGGAAGGTGTTATTTCGTTTCCATGTATTTGCTCTTTTTTCCTTGATCCACTTATTGTTGATTTCTGATTTTATAGCATTATGATCTGAGAAGATGCTTTGCAGTATTTAATATTTTGGGTTTTATTGAGACTTTCTTCATGGCCTCACATATGTTGTTTTCTGGAGAATATTCCACATGCACTGTAAAACAAGGTATATTGTGCTTCAGTTGGGTGAAGTGCTCTGTATATATTTATAAGGTCAAGTTGGTTGATTGTATTATTTAGTTCTTCTAGGTCTTTGTTGAGTTTCTTTCTAGTTGTTCTACCCTTCATTGAAAGTATCATATTAAAATCTCCTACTATTACTGTGGAGCCATCTACTTTTCTATTCCATTATGTTAAAGTCTGATTTACATATTTAGGTGTTCTTTGATTATATACATAGATATTTATTATGGTTATGTCCTCTTGCTTGTTTGATCCTTTAATCATTACATAATATCCTTCCTTGTCTCTTATGATGGTTTTTGTCTTAAAGTCTATTTTATCAGAAATTAAAATGATCACTCCAGCTCTCTTTTGACTGCTATTTTCTTGATACATTTTTTTCTAACTTTTGATTCTTTTTGTCTAAGGTGTGCATCTTTTAGACAGCACATTGATAGGTCAGGTTTTCTAATCCATTTTACATCTCTCTGTCTCTTGATTGATGACTTAATCCATTTATACTCAGTAATTATCAACAAGTATGAATTTATTACTGTCATTTTGTGATTTGCTTTGTTATTGCGTTACTGACTTCTTGTTCTATATATTTTCTGTGCTAAGAAGTATGGGTGCTGAGCTCATTTTGTTTATGAATATTTTTATGATTTCATCCTTTGTTACTGTTTTGAAACCAGAAACCAAATGCACTGCCGTTGAGTTGGAGCCAACTCATAGCAACCCCTCCTTGGGTTCCAAGGCAGTATCACTACAAAAGTAGAATGTCCAATCTTCCTTCCGAGGAGTGGCTTGTGGGTTTGAACTACCAGCCTTCTGCTTAGCAGTCAAATGCCTTAGGCACTAAGTATTTGATAAATACTTTGCCTTTCATCTTTTTTATTTTGATCAATTTCTGAGGTTACCCGGTGATTTACTGTTTTCTTCCCAAGTTTAAAACAGTCTTTTATGTCTCAAAATCATCTTGACTTCCTCTTGGTTTGGAAGTTCTGTACTTACACTCTTTACTCTCTCTTTTTGATTTGTATTTGTTCTCATATACCAGTTGATGTCTCTGGTTCCCTATTTTCAGTCTTGTAAGTTTATTTCACTCTGCATACTTCTGTGTGTGGGTTGGTTTCTAGGTTATGCTGCTATGCATGTCAATCATTGGTTGTCTGTTGTTGGTTCTCTGTCAAAAGGATTCTGTTTAGAATCTCTTATAAAGTTGGTCAGATTTTAAAAAATTCCCTTAATTTATGTTTATCTGGAAAAATCCTAATTTCACCATGATATTGGAAGGACAGTTTTGTTGTGTATATAATTCTTGGTTGGCATTTTTTTCTCTTTCAAGGCTTTATATATGTAATCCCACTCCCTTCTTGCTTGCATGACTTTTGCTGAGAAGTCAGAGCTTATAATGTTATTTCTTGCCCTTTGTAGGTAAATTTTCATTTTCCCTATGCTTTCAGAATTCTTTCCTTGCCTTTGGTTTGATTATAATAGTTTGATTATAATATGTCTTTGTGATTATCTTTTATGTGCTATCCTGTTTGGGGTTTGTTGAACTTGTTGAATGGATATTTTCTTGTCTTTCATCATATTAGGGAAATTCTCTTCCAACCAATCTGACAATTTTCTTGGTGGTTTCATTTATCGCTCATGTTCTAGAATTTTGATCACACATATGATCTTCCTCTTGATGGTCTCTCACATAAATCTTAGGTTTTCTTCACTTTTTTTGCATCTTTTTTCTAATTAATAGCTTAAGGAAATATGGTATTAAAAGATTTTTCTTCAATCTGACTGATTCTGCCTTTCATTGATTCTATTCTAGTCTCTTCCCCTTTCAATGTGATATCTATGAATACTCATCTTCTGGATTTCTATTCGCTGTTTTTTATGGTTTCTAATATTTTGTATATTTTATCAGTTTGTTCTTTTATTGTTTTCCTAAATTTTTCTAGAATTTTGTCAGTGTTTTCCTTAATTTTGTTGGTGTTTTCATTGATTTTGTCAGTGTTTTCCTTGACCTGCCTGTCAATCTGTTGAAGGTGCCTAAATATAATTCTTATGAATTCCTGATCAGGTAGTTCTAATACTACTTATTTTCTGCTTCTATTTGCTATTCCCTTGTTTGTTCTACTTTATCTTATTTTTTTTTTTTTTTTGTAGGAACTGAGATTGCCAGTTATCTCTGAGTCATTGTAATGCCATTGTATTCATATTTAATTGTTGATTATATTTTGGTGTGATTTGCTCGTTTTTTTTTTTTTTTTTTAAGTTGTTTTTTTTTTTTTTTTTTACTTTATCTTGTTTTGATATATCTGGGAGAGAAGCAGTACTGGTGTACTACTTTGTTTGCTGGTTTGCAGCACTTAGGCACTGACAGCCCATCTCTTGGTGAGTATGACAAAGGAGGAGAACACATGTTGTTAGCTGTTCATGTAGAGCAGCTGAGGGTGAGTTAGATTGATATTGGCTGCCATCTATTGTTGATCAGTTGGTGCAGAAGGAAATAATGGCCCTTTCCCAGTGGGTGAGGCTCCAGGAGGTCCAAATATGATTGGATCATGGGGACACTGTTGTTGCTGTCTCCAACCACATGGGACCAAAACCACAACACCAAATATGAAAATAAAAACAAGAGAAAAAAACCCAAATAACAACAATCACACACTTAAAAGAAAAAAGTAAATGAAAGGATTTTTTTTTTTTTATAAAAAGGAGAAAAGAAGACAAAGAAGGACAAAGAGAAAAAGAAAACAAATCTAAGGAGGGGCAAAGAAATTAGAGCAAGAGAAACAGGATAAAGGAAAAATAAGAAAAAAAGAAAAAGAAAAGGAGGAATAGAAAGAATGGAAAAGAAAAAGAAGAAAAGAGAAAAAGCAAGGAAACTTGGAAAAAGGTGAAAAACAAAAAAAAAAAAAACTAGGGAAAGGAAAGAGAAAAAAACAAAAAGAAAGAAAGTGGGGCGGGGGGCAGGGAGGAAACTATTTAAAAACAAATGAACAAAAACAAAACTGAGGATCAGGGCATCTTGGCTGCATTTTTGCTGGCAAAAAAAAAAAAAAAAAGTGGCAGTGAGCAGGGCACTTGGTCTTGATACTAGTTCCTACCTACCCAGAAGGTAACTGTGGGCAGGGCACCTGCTCTCAGATGAATTCCTGCTGACCCAGGAGATGTCTGGGGACAGGGCATCTGGACCTGAAAAAAGTTACTACTAAGCTAAATGGTGGTTAGAAGAAGATGACTAGTTCTAGAGGAATTCTTGCCAACTCAAAAAGCAGCTGGGGACAGGTCATCTGGTCTCAGGAATAGTTATTGGTGTCTCAAATGTCATCTGGGACAGAGCCCCTGATCCAAGAAAAAGTTCTTGCCATCCCAAAAGGGGGCTTGCTGCAGGGCAACTAGTCCCAGAAAAAGTTCTTGCCAGCCCGAAATGCTGCTGGGAATCTGGTGGCTGATATTGGAACTAGTTGCTATGTAGGCAGAAGGCAACTGGGTGCAGGGTGCCTGATTTCAGATGAGTTTCTCTTGGTCCAGAAGGTGTTTGGGGGCAGGATGCCTGGACCCAGAAAAAGCTGCTGCCAGTACAAAAAGAGCTCCCAATCAGGAACAAGGCACTTGCTTCCAGAGTAGTTACTGCTGGCTCAAAAAGCAGCTGTGGGCAGGGCATCTAATGCCAGACAAAATTCCTACTGTCTTGAAAAGTAACTGGGTGCAAGGTCATTGTGGTATTTAAAGTTGTTGCCAACTTAGCTAGGCCTGGTTGAGTGACTGGGCAGCTGCATGTAGTTATTTCCCATGGTGAGACTGGCAATCAATTCCATGGTGGAATCTACTGGAGCAGCTGAGTAGCTGCTTTGGAGATGTGGTCTGCTTCCAGTATATAAAAAGCAGCTTTGAGAAAGGTCTGTAGCTTATGGCATGCTTGAATCCTGTGTGTAGCTGAGTTGTTTAACAGCCTGCCGTACCCTGCTGATCTTGGACTTCTGGATTTGAATTAATGGCCTTCCTTATTGTTGGTAACATTAGGACTGTGCCTATTTACTTGCTGACTTTGGGTTTGTCAGCCTTATCAGCCAGTGGCTGCCTGAGTGAAGAAAAGCCTTTTAGTGGGCTGACAGCAGGAGGCAGAGCTGAAGCCCAAGGTTGAGGGACTTTCACCCAGCCCCTAGAGCCTGGCACTTTGAACTCAGACTTCTAGTCTCCAAGACTACAAGAGAATAAACTCCTGTTTGTTTTACGCCATTCTGTTTGTGGTATATCTTCTGTTAGAATGACACTCACTAGGTAACCAAAACAATCCTGTTCCCAGACAAAGTTCCTGCCATGCCAAAAGTCAGGGTATCTGGTCAGAAAATGTTCCTACTGGCCCCAAAAGTGGCTGGGAACAAGGCACCTAGTCCTGGGACCACTTCCTTCCTGCCCAAAAGCAGGTTGGAATTCTTGCTTGTCTAGAACGTATGCAGGGGTGAGAGATAGCCACATCTCCATTCACCAGGAGGTTGTGATGTACAAGGGGAACAAGGGGAATATTTCACTTTTCTGATTGTCAGCCACCAATGTGGCTACCTGTGCAGTCCTCCACAAGCAGATCTGATTATTAAGTTGCTGCCAAGATCAGAACACCACTTGCAAACATTCAAAACACCATTAGGCTAGCCAACACTCCACAGATCCTTATTTGCTGTTTTCATTCATGTCCTTCTACTAGCCAGTATTTAATCCACTTCTTATCCTTCTCTTCAAACCCCAGGGTTTCAGCATTATCTTCTGTATCTGTTTCAATTGTTTTCTTGTTTCTTTGTTTTAAAGGGTCTGTGTAGATTGACTGCCTATTCCACCATCTTGCTGGAACTCTCCAATTTTTCTATTTTTATAAATATGTTTAAATCATTGATTTAAAAATTAAAAACAATTTTAATATACACATGTAGGTCTCTAAATTTTTCTTTAAGTGCTACGTTAGCTGTGCCCTACAGATGTGGATATCTGGAATTTTTATTTTGACCTATGTGTTACTTAAAACAGTGTTTCTTTCTTAATCCACAATCAAATGAGACATTATTATTCACTCTTTTAATTGAGTTTTAAATTAAAACAGTGTTTTATGACTCCTCGTACTATCAATTTTTGTAAATGTTCCACATGTTCCACCATATTTGGGTGTAGTGTTTTCTATAAGTCCATTGATAATACAATGTTCAAATCTTATCCATTTTCATCTATTTGTTCTGTCAGTTATACAGAGGGGATTGTGAAATGCTGAATTGCCTTCATTAACATGGTCTTTTACCTTGGTTCCTTGGAAAACAGTTTGGGATTTTTTTTTTCTATTAATTTGAGGAGACACCTTTGCCTTAGTTCTTTGAATAAGAAACTTTGATGGGTGGGACACTGTGGTTGTTTTTCACCACAGATCATTGGCTACTTTTGTCCAGATTGATTGACATTTTCTGAGTAAGCTGGACAATGAATAAGGAAGACTGAAGAAGAGTTGATGCTTTTGAATTGTGGTGTTGGTGAAGAATACTGAAAATAGGACTGCCAGAAGAACAAACAAATTTGTCTTTGAGAGTGTAGCCATAATGCTCCTTGGAAATGAGAATGGCCAGAATTGGTCTCACCTATTTTGGTCATGTTGTCAGAAGGGACTGTTGCCTGGAGAAAGATATCATGCCTGGTAAAGTGGAGGGTCAGTGAAAAAGGGGGAAGACTCTGAACAAGATGGATTGACACAGTAGTTTCAACAACAGGCTCAAGTGTAGCAAAAATTGTGTAGCTGGCTCAGGACCGAGCAGTTTTTCGTTCTGTTGTACATAGAGTAGTTATAAGTTGGAGCCAACTCTACAGCATCAAACAACAACAAAGTAAATAAAAATTTTTCCCTACTCCTGAATAATGTTAGGAACTTAAAATAACTTAAACTTCCTTTCCTCCTTCCCAACTTATATTCTGTTAACTATTTTTATATCTTTCTTTTGAAAAACCAGACAAGAAAACCCTTGATGGATGTAAATATTATTGCTTTTATAATAAATATTGTCTTACCTTCTTTTATATATTCATCACTTTCTTTGTTTTATATCCCTTCTTATTTCTATACCTTCCTTCTATCTGAGGGGCTCTGATATCAAATTCTATTAATTTTGGTTTTCTTGAATATATTCTTTATTCTTGAAATACATTTTCACTGTTTGAACATTTTAAGTTGTAAGATATTTTTAACTGTTTTTACTTTGATCCAGTATCCAATTACAGATAACACACTGCATTTACTTATTATTATTTTAATCTCCTTTCATTTGGAATAGTTTCTCAGCATTTCATTACATTAGATTGTTGTTGTTGTTGTT
>NW_006922162.1:1057521-1075585 GCF_000298275.1 Orycteropus afer afer
GCAGTATCACTACGGAAGTAGGATTGCCCAACCTTCCTTCCGAGGAGTGGCTGGTGGGTTTGAACCGCCAGCCCTCTGGTTAGCAGGCAAGTGTCTTATCCACTATGCTACCAGAGCTCCCTATATTAGATTATAACCCCATTAATTAATTTATTATCCATTTTTTCTTCCAATTACTCAAACTGTTACTATTATATTAATTATAATTGTGTTCATTTCTGGAATTTCCCATTCTGTTGTCCTTTTCTATCATTATTATAGAGACCTTATAGTATATTTTGGGAGCTCTGGTGGCATAGTGCCTAAGGCATTTGACTGCTAACCAGAAGGCTGGCTACTCAAACCCACCAGCCACTCTTTGGGCAATCTACTTTCGTAGTGATATTGCCTTGGAAACCCAAGGAGTGGTCGCTCTGAGTGGGATCCGACTTAATGGCAGTGAGTGTTTATAATATATCTAAGTACCTTGTACATCTAGCCCCTGATATCACTCTTCTTTTTAAAGATTTCCCTGGGTATTCTTTCTTTCTACAGGAACATCAAAATCACTTAGTTTTCTTCAGAAGAAATAAATTGTTCACATTTTTGTTTGAGTCTGATTATATTTATATATTAACTTAGCAAAAATTAATATTTTCTGATATTATGTTGGTGGCAGAGGAGTCAGCAAGTGCTGTCTATAGGTGGTTGGAGGTTCAGAGGAGGATACCTCAAGTAAATGTGGACATGACAAACAAAAGATACTGTCTGGACAAAAGTTGCCAAGAAACGCTATATATTCCCAAATTTCTACCACATGATCAAATTGTTCCCAATCCACATACAGATAAAATGTTCAGAATAATTTGGCTGTAAAAGAGTAGGGATTGTTTCAATCTTATCCCCTATTATATTCTAGATGTCTGGCATATGGCATGCACTCAGTAAGTATTTGTAGTTTAAAGGAACATATGACATTTAAGCAGTATTTTTGACTGAATGATTATATTATAGTTAATTTTCAAAATTTTTAAATCAGTTCTGTTTTTACTTTTTTTTATATTGGCCTGTTAACATTTAAAATAAAAGCAAGTACTTTAATATTGGATGCAAAAATAAAAATGACATAGATAGAAACAGTACAACCAATAAACTAAAGAGGAGTGACCTAGTTGAGACCATAGTGCTGATTAGTAGGGTCATCTCTGTCATGGCAGTTGAACTCTGGGTTTCAGATTATAAAACTGTGAAAGATGAGAAGAACAACAGCCATTTCTCACAAAATTTCCTTAAGGTTGAATGACACATGCACACACAAATTTTGTAAACTGACAAAAGTTATATGCAAATTAATTCATAGTTCAAAGATAATATTTTATTGATAATGATGAGAATTAAGCTATTAATATTCATTAAGATTTCAATGCACTTACTATTGGCTTCCTTATTAGTTTTCTATTGCTGCACAACAAATTGCCACAACCTTAGCTACCTATAACACTTGCTACCTCTCAGTAAAAAAGAAAAATAATAAAAAAAAAAAATCAATGCACATTGAGTTTAACAATAAAAAGAGATAAAAAGACATAAGAAGGAAGTATAAAAGTGTAATGGAAATATTTATTAGCTTCTCTAATTTTCTTAATTGCATTCTTCTTCAATGTCTCAAAGGAGATTTATCAACAGAAACTTTCATCCACTCCCCTAATAGGCAGAGAAACCAGGGGTGATGTCACTTCTTTACTTGTCTTTGCAAATTTAACCGTGACCACAGTCAACTTACCCATGTAGAAGAGACTTGCACATCATCCAATGGTGGTTCAATCAGACATGTATACAAACCTGTAGGAGCAAAAGGTAACAAGTGTCCTGAAATTGTTGTTCTGCTTGATATGTTGTAGGAGTTCTTAAGATTTCCTCAATAACTTCCTATTTTTTTACCATCTATTTTTGTGCTTTCTCTTTTGAATCTCTTTATAAAACATGCATTTACAGCAATATACAAAGAAATGGGTTTCAAATTTCAGACAAAACAATATCTATTATTCTGTATTTTTTTAAAGATGTTTTTGTTTTTCTGAGACTGAAATTTTACAGAGAAAAAGTGTCCGATTTTAATTCCCATGAGCATTACTTGATAGAAACAACTAGAACCTTGTCTGGCCCATATTTATTTTTCTCTGAAGAAACTAACAGTGGGTGGTCTAAAACCCAAATTGACAACTGCAGGGTGGTAGAACTGGGTCCCTGAAAGCATGAGGCAGAGTTACAGGTTCTGGCTCCTGCACAAGGGCTAAGTCATGATTCTTCCTTCTGACCACTTCTGCGATTGTGTACAGATAGCCAGAGAACCTAAATTTTCTAATGTGCAAAAGTAGAAAATAATAATAAGTTTCTCACAGGTGCTAAGGAAAGATTAGATAGTAAGGTAGTAGAACAATTCCTGAGATGTAGTGAATTTCAAATACAAGTTCTATTTGACTCCACCACCACTATTAATAGTTTCCCAAGTTAAAAATGCACTAAACTGTTGGCATTGAACTCAAGCATTAGATTCAGCAGAGTCAGAAAAAGGAAGAGTAGTAAACAAGGAGACATTTGCTGTGAGAGATGCAGACACAGTGTCCCCTCATCTGCCCGGTGTTCTAGGTAGACCATTCAAAATGGCTTGATGCCAGTGACTTCATTTACCAAATTGCAAGAAAGATTTGCCAGCACCCGCTCCAGACCCTCCTGCTGTGCCTCAATCCCAATGCTCCATTCATTCAGCAAACTTGAGGTCTCCTTAAATGCTAGATTCTGCAAGAATCCTTGTTTCATTTCCACCACATATGGAGACTAGATCAGCAGGTGTGTTTTGCAGCTTATAAGACTGTTTCTAACTTTGACACAGAACTCATCTGCCATCTGCCAGTGGGGATGGTATTTTACTTTTCCTTATGCAATGTGTCCCAGATTTTGTGTATATTTACATCAAATCTGATTATAGCATTGGCTACAGCATCAGCACTCCAGAATTCAGGACATTTAGTGAGTTGACTATCATAAGCAGTATTTGGAATTGTTACATGTTCATATTTGAAACTGTTGTAAACTCTTCCTCAAATATCTCTGCATCATAACCGCTTCTAAATTCTTCTCATCAAGAGAATCTGATATTTCCTTACTGCTGCTAAGAGCTTTTAAAATTTAATATTTAAGAAATTGAAAAGTTGCTAACATTTAATTTTTTTAAGAGAAAATGTGAAAGATGGTATTACTGACTCATTTCAGAAAGATCTAATGTATTTTGAGTCTATTGATTTTTCTTATTTATTTTGTAACCATTTGCAATTCTACTTGAAATCACTTTTTCATATATATATATTTTTTTTGCTCCTGAGTAACAGATTTTTACTTCCTTAAGTGTAATGAAGTTTATTGGGACGTTTCTTTGCTTGTGTATTCATTTGGAGAAACTACATAGGCTCTGGAGTGGGTATGGCTATAATCTTTCAGGAAGCCACTAGCCAGGCCTCAATAACATTTTAGATGTAAGGATCTTCCACAGTGCAGCTTGGTGGGTTTGAACAGACAACCTTTGGGTTGTTAGCCAAGTGCAGATGGTCTGAGCCACCAAGGGACTTTAAAGGTAACCATGTTTACTTTATCTTTTATTTATGTTCAGAGTCCAACATAGAGACAGGCTGTAAGAAGGAAGACAGAAGGAGGAAAGCTGTGTATTGGAATCAGAGACACTTCAGTGTTTTTCAATTTTCTCTCTGCATCTCAGTTTCTATGAAAGGTGATTGTGAGGAGCAATAAAGCTGATGATAGCGAAAACAACTAATGCTTTGCCTGGTAACTGTCAGTAACCTTCTAAATGCTTGTTCTTCTCTTTTATCTGAGAGTTAGAGAAATTAATAGGAGATAATGGAAATGAATTTCACCTTGGGGAAGCACATAGTTGACAGAAATAAGTGACTAAATTGTCTGGACCAACAGAAATGATCAGATCCAAATTTTTTAAAATGTGAATATGATACTGAAATTGGAGAACTGAAGTAATCTATCTCAGATCATTAGACAACAATCAGGAGAGCCAACTCCTATACAGATATCAAGACTCTGAACTAACAGTTTATGTGTCTATTCATATGTGCCAGGTAATGTTCTAAATATCATCATTATTTTTCCTAATCTAACCTTCACCTCACATTAGGGTCAAACTTTGTTTTTATACTCTCTTTATGTCAAGTAGACAGAGGAATGGAGGGTTTAAAAACTTATGGTGCAGAAAGGGGGAAAACTGGATCCAGGGCAAAAGTCTGACTGCAGATTTTATGCTTCTCACCCACTGGCCCTCAGGTTTTCTAATGGGTCAACCATGTCAAAAAGATTTTTAAGATCTCATTTGAGTCTTGAAACCATAAAGGTTAATTCAATGCCTGCTTCCATAACAAACGTTGTTGTTATGTGCCGTCGAGTCGGCCCCGACTCATAGCGACCCCTCCTTGGGTTCCCGAGGCATTATCACTACGGAAGTAGGATTGCCCAACCTTCCTTCCGAGGAGTGGCTGGTGGGTTTGAACCGCCAGCCTTCTGGTTAGCAGGCAAGTGTCTTAGCCACTATGCTACCAGAGCTCCCAACAAACATTGTAGAAATAAGGAATTTGTTTTCCCTCCCTTTCTCTCTCTGTTATTTTCCTCAATTTCTCTTTTTCATTTGCTTTGTTGTGTGGGATGTTGAAACAGAACACTTTCATCAGTAAACTTCATCACTCTAAACTGGGAACTTCAGTATAAGTTAGCAAACCTTTCAACTTACAGTTTTGAATTCACTTTTTCTTTTTCCTGGTAAATTTGATTATTTATAATCCCCAAATCCATACAGAAGCTCTACAACACATGGAACATCCCTTTTTGAGAAAGATTGGGTTGGCATGTGTAGGCAAGTCATGTGTGTATGTGGGGTGTATGCGTGCATGCATACACACACGTATCAAGCATACATTTCAAAGGGTCACATCTTTATAAGTAATCTGTGTAACCTAAAAGCCCTCCTTGATGTCCTAGGTGAAACATCATGGACAACACCACATGGCTGGCCAACCACACTGGAGGGTCCGATTTCATCCTGTTGGGATTCTTCAGTCAATCCACACACCCAGCTCTGCTCTGTGTGGTCATTTTTGTGATTTTCCTGATGACCCTGTTTGGAAACATCATCTTGATCCTCCTGATACACTCTAATGCCCACCTCCACACTCCCATGTACTTTTTCATCAGCCAATTGTCTCTCATGGACATGATGTACATTTCTGTTACTGTGCCCAAGATGCTCCTGGACAAGATCATAGGTGTTAAAAAGATCTCAGTCCCTGAATGTGGGATACAGATGTTTCTCTACTTGACATTAGTAGGATCAGAATTTTTCCTTCTAGCTGCCATGTCCTATGACCGATATCTGGCCATCTGCCATCCACTCCGTTACCCTGTCCTTATGAACCATAGAATATGTCTCCTCCTGGCATCTGGCTGCTGGTTCTTGGGCTCAGTGGATGGTTTCATGCTCACTCCCATCACCATGACCTTTCCCTTCTGCAGATCCAGGGAGATCCATCACTTCTTCTGTGAGGTACCTGCCATAATGAAGCTCTCCTGCTCTGACACCTCACTCATTGAGACACTCATGTACCTGTGTTGTGTGCTCATGCTCCTCATCCCTGTGACAGTCATTTCAAGCTCCTACTCTTTCATCCTCCTCACCATCTACAGGATGACCTCGGCAGAGGGCCGAAAGAAGGCCTTGACCACTTGTTCCTCTCACATGACTGTGGTAACCCTCTTCTATGGTGCTGCCATCTACACTTACATGATTCCCAGCTCCTACCACACCCCAGAGAAGGACATGGTAGTATCTTTCTTTTACACTATCCTTACTCCTGTACTAAACCCTTTAATCTATAGTCTTAGGAATAAAGATGTCACAGGAGCTCTGAAAAAAATGTTGAATACTGGGTCTTTCAAGGTACTATAAAGTAGAACATTTTCACAATAACAACTTATTTTTCTTCTCTCTACATATCCAAATTTTAGGAACACATACCAGAATTACTCCTCAGATGCTCATATCACAGTGCGTCATCTCATTTTCATCTCTTTTTATTTTTAAGGTAATTGTTGGAAGCTCTCTATTACTCTATAGGAGAACATCAATATTTTTGGGAGATGCATAATTTAGAAGTAAAAGTTAAATGGACTTTTCATAAGAGAGAGAAGGAAATTATGAAGCAAAAGGAAGAAAAAATTACCAATAGATGAATCTAGATAAGGGGAGTATGTGGGTGTTCTTTGAACTATTGTTATTCAAAATTATTTCCTGTAAATTTGAAATTAATTCCAAATAAAGAGGTAAATATTGGTCATTGACCCCCACCGTTTTTTTTTTTTTTTTTTTTTTTAATTCCTATTCTCTGGTGGCGGTGTGACAAAATGCCTTAGAAAATGTGTTCAGTTCCACATGACTATTCATTATTGAGTATATTACTTATTTAATATACTGAATATATTTGTATACTTTTTATTGAGGGCTGCTTTGTTCTACCTGGAAACTCTAAAGACATCTGTTGTTGTTGTGTGCCATCTAGTCGGCCCCGACTCATAGTGAACCTTCCTTGGGTTGCCGAGGCAGTATCACTACGGAAGTAGATTGCCCGGTCTTCTTTCCGAGGAGTGGTTGATGGGTTTGAAGCGCCAGCCTTCTGGTTAGAAGTCAAGTGCCTTAGACACTATGTTACCAGAGTTCCAAAAGACATCTAGTAGGTAGATAATATTTGTAACTATTAACACTGAATGATAAATTTAGAATGCAGGATTTCATAAGCTAATGTGAGATAAGCATTAATCCAAAGAGGAAGGTTCCCTGCATGTGGTGGCATTTGATCTGAGCTTTTAAATATGTGATTTATTAGACAAAAAAGGAAAGGCAGGACATCAGTTATGCAATCATTTATTCCACAACCATTTTTTACACTATATTAAAATCCAAAATCATAGGTAAGTAAGATTGAAATCTAAACAATACATGGCTGTTATCCCTAAGGGATTTGAACTGTAGGTGTAGTTGATATGCAAATGTTTTTGTTGTGTGCCATCGAATTATCTCAGACTTATAATGATCCTATGTGCAACAGAATGAAGCACTGCCCAGTCCTGTGCCATCTTTACAATCCTTGCTATGCTTGAGCCCATCATTGCAGACACTGCGCCAATTCATTTCATGGTGTGTCATCTCCTTTTTTGCGACCCTCTACTTTATGAAACACACTATCCTTCTCCAGGGAATTGCCCCTTTTGACATGACCAAATTAGGTGAAATGAAGTCTAGCCATTCTCACTTTCAATGAACATTTGACTGCACTTCTTCCAGGACAGATTTCTTTGCTCTTCTGAAAGTCCTTGGTATTTTCAGTATTCTTCGTCAACACTACAATTCAAAGGCATCAACTTGTCTTTAGTTTTTCTTATTCATTTTCCAGCTTTTGTATGCATATGAGACTATTGAAAATGCTATGGTTTGGGTCAGGTGCACCTTAGTCTTCATATTGACATCTTTTCTCCTTACACACTTTACAGAGGTCTTTTGCAGCAGATTTGCACAGTGCAACACATCATCTAGTTTTTTGACTGCTGCTTTCATAAGTGTTGATTGAAGATCCAAGTAAATGGAATTCCTGACAAATTCAATATTTTCTCCATTTATCGTGATTTTTTTTATGGATTCAGGTGTGATGAGTTTTGTTTTCTTTATATTGAGGTGTAATCTTTACTGAAGACTGTAGTCTTTGATCATGAGTAAGTCCTTGATGTCATCTTTACTTTCAGCAAGCAAGGTTTTATCATCTGCATATCACAGGTTGTTAATGAGTATTCTCCAATCCTAATGTCATATTCTTCTCCATATAGTCTAGCTTCTCAGATTATTTGTTTATCATACATACTGAATAAGCGTGGTGAAAAGATACAACCCTGATGCATATCCTTTTTGATTTTAATGCATGCATTATCCCCTTGTTCTGTTTGAACAATAGACAATCCTATTGGTCTATGTACAGGTTCTTGATGAGCATAACTAAGTGTTTTGGAATTCTCATTCTTCACTATGTTATCCATAATTTATTATGCTTCACACAGTCAAATGCTTTTGCATAGTTAGCAAAATATAGGTAAATATCTTTTTGGTATTCTTTGCTTTCATCCAATATCCATTTAACATCAACAAAGGTATCCCTCATTTCACAACCTCTTCTGAATCCAACTCTATCTTCTATTGCTGCTGTAATGTGTATGGCTAATTTTCTAGCACAAGTGCATATGTAAGATTATCTTCAGCCAAATCTGTTCTTGGTTTAAGGTATATTTCTGTTCTTCAACCCCCACTTGATCTTTTCACCAGTCTGTGCTTTTCTCTATAGCATGGTGTTTGGTATTAGTGGTAATGCAGTATTGTGTATATACTTGTATTTGCCTCTGTTGTCTATATCTTACGCATGTTTCAGTGTCCTTCCTTTCCCTAATGTCATCATGCTGGTCACAGACTCTTTCCATACTGTCTCTCCCTTCACCTAAATCAACATGTGACCCTCAACTAGTTTGAAATTTTACCTCTCCTTCCCTCCCATCCCCAGTAATCTACAAAGTGAGTTTCCTTCCCTAAGTAAAGCTTTCCTTGACTTTTTGTAATAATGGACATACAATATTCGTCCTTCTGTGATTGACTTATTTCACTCAGCATAAAACAAACAAATAAATAAATAAAAACCTCAGCATAATGTCCTTCAAATGCATCCACATTGTGAGATAATTTGTGAATTCTTCATTATTCTTAAATGTAGCATAGTATTCCCTTGTGTGAATGTACTACTGTTTGGTTACGCATTCATCTGTTGGTAAGCATTTAGGTTGTTTCCATCTCTTTGCTATAATGAATTGTGCTGCGATGAACATGGGTGTGTATATGTCTGTTCATGTCCTGTTTCTCAACTCTTTTGGATATATTCCTAGTAACGGATTTGCTGGATCGCATGGTTTTCTTTTTCAGTTTTTTAAGGAAATGTCATACCATTTTCCATAATTGTTGTATCATTTTGCAGTTCCACCAGCAGTGCATGAGAGTTCCAATATCTCTGCAACCTCCCCTGCATTTGTTATTTTCTGTCTTGTTGAACTTTGCTATTATTGCTGGGATGAGGTGATATCTCATTGTTGTTTTGATTTACATCTCTCTAATGCCTAAAGACCATGAGCATTTCCTCATGTGTTTGTTGGCTGCCAGTATATCTTCTTTAGTGAAGGGTCTGTTCATGTCTCTTGCCCATTTTTGAATTGGGTTGTTTGTCTTTTTGGTGTTGAAGTGTTAAAGTTTTCTGTAAATTTTGGAGATAAGTCCTTGTCAGATATGTCATAGTCAAATATTTTTCCCAATCTTTAGGTTCTATTTTTAGCCTTTTGGAGAAGTCTTTCAATCTGCATGCTGTTACATTGTTAGGTGCCCTTGAGTCCTCTCAAACTCATAGGGACCCTATGTACAGCAGAACGAAACACTGCTGCAGCCACTGTGTCAATCCATATCATTGAGGGCCTTCCGCTTTTTTCATTGACCCTCCACTTTACTAGCAGAGCAGCAGCCATGCAGTCAGGTAAGGGGTGGGAGAGAACCAGGCCCCACCCCCAGCAACCAGGAAAGCAGTGGAAGGAGAAGCCAGAGGTGATGGCAGAGCAGAGCTAAAGACAGACATCCAGGTAAGAGGAGGGAGGCACCCAGGCCCCACCCACACCAGCCAGGAAAGTGGGGGGGGGAGAGAAGCCTGAGGCCATGACAGAACAGAGCAGCACCAGGGATACAGGTAAAAGGAGGGTGAAGAGGTTTTAAACAGCTATGCAAGACAAATTTGTCTGTAAGTTTGTCGTACTATTGTGGCTTGCATGTTGCTGTGAGGTTTGAGGCTGTGCCACCAGTGTTTCAAGTGTTGACAGGGTTGTACATGGTGCACAGATTTTAATGCAGCTTATAGACTAAGAAGGACTAGGAAGAAAGAAGAGGTCATCCTGAAAGAGGCAATCCTCAAAGAATTGGTCAGAGAAAATTTTATGAACAGCAGAGAAACACTGTATGATACATTACTGCGCAACTTTGTGAATAGCCTGGAAACATAATCCAATACAGTGCAGGAGGATGAGCCGCTTAGGTCAGAGGGCTTTCAAAAAATGACTAGGATTGAGCTGCATCATCAGAGTAGGATCAACCTTACTGATACGGATAGAGTAAAGCTTTCGATACCTCCATTTGCTGACATGGCACAACTCAAATTAAGGAGAAACAACTGCAAATATTCATTAATAATGGAACATGGAATGTATGAAGTATGAATCTAGGAAAATTAGAAGTTGTCAAAAATGAGATGGAAAGCATAAAGATTGATATCTTAGGCATTAGTGAACTGAAATGGACTGGTTTTGGCCATTTTGAATCAGACAACCATATGATCTACTATGCCAAGAATGACAATTTAAAGAGGAATGGCATGGCATTCATCATTACAAAGGAAGTTTCAAGATCTGTCCTGAAGTACAGTGCTGTCAGTGATAGGATAATATCCATACACCTACAAGGAAGACCAGTTAATATGACTCTTATTCAAATTTATGCCCCAACCACCAAAGCCAAAGATGAGGAAATTGGACATTTTTATTCTGCAGTCTAAAATTGACCAAACGTTCAATCAAGATGTGTTAGTTATCATTGGTGATTAGAATGCAAAAGTTGGAAACAAAGAAGAATCACCAGTAGTTGGAAAATCTGGCCTTGTTGACAGAAATAACATTGGAGATCTCATGATAGAATTTTGCAAGACCAACAACTTATTCATTGCAAATATCTTTTTCCAATAACACAAATGGTGGCTATACACATGGACCTCACCATATGGAGTACACAGGAATCAGATTAACTACATCTGTGGCAAGAGACAATGAAAAAGCTCAGTATCTTCAGCCAAACCAAAGCCAGGAGCTGATTGTGGAACAGACCATCCACTGCTCATATGTAAGTTCAACTTGAAGTTGAAGAAATTAAAACCAGTCCATGAGAACCAAAGTATGATCTTGAATATATCTGTCCTGAATTTAGGGACCATCTAAAGAAGAGATTGGATGCATTTAACAACAATGCCAAAAACCAGAAGACTTGTGGGATGATATCAAGTTCATCATCCATGAAGAAAGCAAGAGGTTATCAAAAAGACAAGAAAAGAAGAAAAGACCAAAGTGGATTTCAGATGAGATTCTGAAACTTGAGCAGAGAGTTGTTATGTTGTTTTTGTTATGTGCCGTCGAGTCAAACCTGACTCATAATGACCCCTCCTTCAGTTTCTGTGGCAGTATCACTACGGAAGTAGGATTGCTCAACCTTCTTTCCAAGGAGTGGCTGGTGGTTTTGAACCACCAGCCATCTGATTAGCAGGCAAGTGTCTTAGCCACTATGCTACCAGAGCAGAGAGTAGCTAAAGCAAATGGAAGAAATGACAAGATAAAAGAGCTGAACAAAAAATTTCAAAGAGCAGCTAGAGAAGACAAAGCCAATGACTATAATGAAGTGTGCAAAGACTTGGAGTTAGAAAATCAAAAGGGAAGAACATGCTCAGTATTTCTCAAGCTGAAGGAACTGAGGGAAAAAAATAAGCCTCAAGCTGCACTATTAAATAATTCTATGGAAAAAATATTGAATGATGCAGAAAGCATCAAAAGAAGATGTAAGGAATACACAGAGTCACTGTACCAAAAAGAACTGGTCAATCTTCATCCATTTTAGGAGATGGCATATGATCAAGAACCATTGATTCAAAGAAGTCAAAGAAGAAGTCAAAGATGCACCAAAGGAATTGGCTAAGAACGATACTCCAGGAATTGACAGACTAGCCATTGAGGTGTTTCAACAAATGGATGCCCCACTGGAGGCACTCGCTCGGTTATGCCAAGATTTGGAAGACAGCTACCTGGTCAACTGACTGGAAGAAATCTGTATTTGTACCCATTCCAAAGAAAGGTGATCTCACATAATGTGGAAATTATCGAACAATATCATTAATACAGCATGTAGGTAAAATCTTATGAAAATAATTCAAAAACAGTTGCAGCAATATATTAACAGAGAACTTCCAGAGGTGCAGGCTGGATTCAGAAGAGGATGTGAAACAAGAGATATCATAGCTAATGTCAGATGGATCTTGTCTCAAAGCAAAGAATACCAGAAAGAGGTTTACTTGCATTTTATTGACTATGCAAAGGCATTTGATTGTGTGGATCATAACAAATTGTGGATAACAGTGGGAAGAATAGGAATTCCTGAACACTTAAGTGTATTCATGAGGAACCTGTACATAGACCAGGAGGATGTCATTCCAACAGAACAAGGGGACACTGCATGGTTTTAAATCAAGAAGGGAGTGCATCAGGGTTGTATCCTTTCACCATTCTTATTCAATCTTTGTGCTGAGCAAATAATCTGAGAAGCTGGACTTTATGAAGAAGAACGTGACATCAGGATTGGAGGAAGCCTCAATAATAACCTGGGATAAGCTGATGACACAACTTTGCTTGCTGAAAGTGAGGGTGACTTGAAGCACTTACTGATGAGGATTGAAGTATGGATTACAAGTCTGTAGTATGGATTACATCTCAATATAAAGAACACAAAAGTTCTCACAAGTGGACCTATAAGCAGCATCGTGATAAATGGAGAAAAGATTGAAGTTGTCAAAGACTTCACATCACTTGATTCTACACTCAATGTCAATGGAAGCAGCAGTCAGGACATCAAATGACATATAGCACTGGGCAAGTCAGCTGCAAGGGACTTCTTTCAAGTCCTGAGGAGCAAAGATGTCTCCTTGAAGACTAAGGTGTGCCTGACACAAGCCACAATGTTTTCAATTGCCTCATGTATGTGAGAGCAGGACAATGAATAAAAACGCTGAAGAAGAATTGATGCTTTTGAGATGTAGTGCTGGCAAAGAATGCTGAAAGTACCATGAACTACTGAAAGAACTAAAAAATCTGTTCTGGAGGAAGTGCAGCCAGAATGCTCCTTGAAAGCAAGAATGGCCAGACTTCATCTCACCTGCTTTGGTCATGTTGTCAGAAGGGACCATTCCCTGGAGAAGGATGTCATATTTGGTAAGGTGGAGGTCGATGAGGGAGGGGAAGGCCCTCAAAGAGATGGATTGACACAGTGGTTGTGGCTATAGGGTCAAGTATAGCAGGGATTGCAGAGGTGGTGTGGGACCAGGCAATGTTTCATTCTGCTGTGCTTAGGGTCGCTATGAGTTGGAGGTGACTTGATTGCACATAACAAAAACAGCACCACTTTACCAAGCATGATATCCTTCTCCAAGGAATGGTTCCTTCTGACAACATGACCAAATTTGGTAAGATGAAGTCTAGACATTCTTGCTTCCAGGAAACATTCTAGCTTCAATTCTTCCGGGACAGATTAGTTAGTCATTTTAGCAGTCTATGATACTATTAGCATTCTTCATCAACACCACAACTCAAAAACATCAACTATTCTTCAGTCTTCCTTATTCACTGTCCAGTTCTCACATGCATAAGAGGTGATTAAAAAATACCATGGCTTGGTTTAGGTTCACCTTAGTATTCAAGGAGACATCTGTGCTCTTCATCACATGAAAGAGGTCTTTGCAGCAGATTTGGCCAATGCAATATGTCATCTGGTGTCTTGACTGATGCTTTCATTGGTGCTGCTTGTAGAACCAAGTAGTATGAAGTCCTTGACAACTTCAATCCTTTCTCCATCCACCATGAAGCTATTTATTGGACTAGTTGTAAGGATTTTCATTTTCTTTATATTGATGTGTAATCCATACTGCAGGCTGTAGTGTTTAATCTTCATTAGCTTCAAGTCATCCTCACTTTCAGCAAGCAAAGTTGTGTCATATGCATATCACAGATTTTTAATGTGTCTTCCTCTAATCCTGATGCCACATTCTTCTTCATATAATCCAGCATCTCTGATTATTTGCTCAGCATACATATTGAATAAGTATGATGAAAAGATACAACCCTGACACACTCTCTTGTTCATTTTAAACCATGCAGTATATGCAGTATCCCCTTGTTCTATTTGATCTTCCTGATCTATGTACAGGTTCTTCATGAGTACAGTCTTGTGTTCTCGAATTCCAATTCTTCTCAATGTTATCCATAATTTATCATGATCCACACAATCAAATATCTTTTCATAGTCAATAAGACACAAGTAAACATCTTTCTGGTATTCTTTCCCTTGAGCCAAGATCTATCTGACAACAACTATGATATCCCTTGTTCCACATCCTCTTCTGAATGCAGCTTGCACCTCTGGAAGTTGTCTGTCAATATATTGCTGCAAATTTTTTTGAATTGTCTTCAGTAAGAGCTTACTTGAGTGAGATATTAATGATATTGTTCTATAATTTCCACATTCTGTGGGATCACCTTTCTTTGGAATGGATACAAATATGGATCTCTTCTAGTCAGTTGGCCAGGTGGCTGTCTTCCAAATCTCTTGGCATAACCAAGTGAGTGCCTCCAATGGGACATCCATTTGTTGAAATATCTCAATCAGTATTCTGTCAATTCCCAGAACCTTGTTCTTTGCCAATTCTTTCTTTCATTGCAGCTTTGACTTCCTCCTTCAGTACCATTGGTTCTAGATCATGCCACTTCCTGAAATGGGTGAAGATTGACCAGTTCTTTTTGGTACAGTGACTCTGTGTATTCCTGCCAACTCATGTTTCCTGCATCATTTAATATTTTGCCCACAAAATCTCTCAATATTGCAAATCAAGGCTTAAATTTTTTCCTCAATTCTTTCAGCTTGAGAAATGCCAACCATGTTCTTCCCTTTTGTTTTTCAAACTCCAGGTCTTTGCACATTTCATTATAGTAATTGATTTTATCTGCTTGAGCTGCTTTTTGAAATCTTCTGTTTAGCTCTTTTACCTTGTCATTTCTTCCATTTGCTTTAGCTACTCTCCGCTCAAGGGCACGTTTCAGAGTCTCTTCACTCATTCACTTTTGTCTTCTCTTCTTTTTTCTCTCTTTAGTGATCTCTTGCTTTCTTAATAGATAATTTTTTGATATCTTCCCACAATTCTTCTGGTTTTCTGTCATTGGTGTTCAATGCATCAAATCTATTCTTTAGATGATCTCTAAATTCAGAAAGGATATTTTGAAGATCATACAATGGGCAAATCTGCTGCAAAAGACATCTTTCAAGTGCTGAAGTGCAAAGATGTCTCTTTGAAGAATGTTGTTGTTGTTGTTGTTTGCCGTCGATTCGGCCCCGACTCATAGTGACCCCTCCTTGGGTTTCCCAGGCAGTATCACTACGGAAGTAGGATTGCCCAACCTTCCTTCCGAGGAGTGGCTGGTGGGTTTGAACCGCCTGCCTTCTGGTTAGCAGTCAAGTGCCTTAGCCACTATGCTACCAGAGCTCCCCTTTGAAGAATAAAAGTGGGTGAGATGAAGGCTGGCCATTCTTGCTTCCAAGAAGCATTCCAGTTGAACTTCTTCCAGGACAGTTTTGTTAGTTCTTTTAGCAGTTTGTGGTACTTTCAGTATTCTTTGCCAACACCACAACCCAACAGCATCAACTCTTAAAGAATAAGTTGCACCTAACCCAAGTGGTGTTATTTTCAATCACCTCATATGCATATGAAAGCTGCACAATAAATAAGGAAGACCAAAGCAGAGTTGATGCTGTTGGGTTGTGGTGTTGGCAAAGAATACTGAAAGTACCACAAACTGCTAAAAGAACTAACAAAACTGTCCTGGAAGAAGTTCAACTGGAATGCTTCTTGGAAGCAAGAATGGCCAGCCTTCATCTCACCCACTTTGGTCATATTGTCAGAAAGAATCATTCCCTGGAGAAGGATATCATGTTTGGCAAAGTGGACGGTCAATGAAAGAGGGAAAGGCCCTCAATGATATGGACTGATACCATGGCTGCAAAAGTGGGCTCAAGTATACCAAGGATTGTGAGGCTGGCACAGGACTGGGCAGTATTTTGTTCTGTTGTACATAGGTTTGTTATAAGTCAGTGCTGACTCAACAGAATCTAACAACAATCACAACAACATAGTTTATCTATTCTTGGACTCCCTAGATAAGTCTGATGAGAACCATTTAATCAATATGAGTCTTTAGAAAACATATTTCAGACATTAGAAAATACATATTTTGAGGAGAGAAGACTACAGGTTACAATATGAATGTATTGTTTCTTCCCATAATTTTGGTCAATTAGAGTTTCAGCAAAAATGAATGGAAAAAAAGTGAGTTAGACTAACACAATAGACAAAACAATGGACTCAAACACACACATGATTATGATAATGATGCAAGGTTGAACAACGTTTTATTCTGTTATACGTAAGGTTGTAGAGTCAGAGTAAACTCTACAACATAATTCTCCTTACAGCCTCCTTTATCTGCTTATTCCTAAGACTATAGATAATAGGATTTAGGAAAGGAGGGACTATACAGTAGAACACAGAAATGATCATATCCTGAACTGTGTGTGAGTTAGAAGTTGGATTCATATATACAGTGTTCACTGAGCTGGCAAATACTGTCACCACAATAATGTGTGGTAGACAGGTGGAAAAGGCCTTTCTTCTCTCTCCCTTGGTTGGAACCTTGAACACAGTAGAAAATAGGCGAATGTAAGACATGACAATGAAAGTAAAGCAACCACCTACAATCATCACTGCAGAGAAAAAAATTACAACCTCATTGATGAAGGTATCAGAGCAGGAGAGCTTCAGCAATGGTGGTATGTCACAAAAGAACTGATGGATCACGTTAGACTTACAGAAGGACAACCGGAATGTACTGCCAGTGTGCACACCTGCATAAATCAGACCACTGAGTACAGAGGCCAGTGTTGTCTGGACACAGATTCGAGGGTTCATGATCACAGGGTAGTGAAGGGGTTGGCATATGGCAACATAGCGGTCATAGGCCATGATTGTGAGGAACAGCAGCTCCACAGTAGCACAGAAAACCACAAAGAAGATCTGTGTTCCACATTCAACCATTGAGATCACCCTATTGTTGAGCAGGAAGAGGACACACGCTTTGGGTACAGTGACAGAGATGTAGCACATATCCAGAACAGACAGATTCCTAAGGAAGAAATACATAGGGTTGTGAAGACTTTTGTCAAAAGTGGTTACTGTGACAATGAGAAAGTTACCCATTAAGGTTGTCAAATACATCAGTAAGAATAGCATGGCATGCACGACTCTGAGCTCCCACACATCAGAAAATCCGGTAAGCAGGAATTCAGTCACTGTGGTAGAGTTGGGCATCTTTGAGTACTTTGCTTTGAACAGGAAGGATAAAGACAAATAATCCCTAAAAAAAATATGGAGAATAATAATGAGGAAAGACATTAGCCAAAATCTGTTTATTGTCTCATATTTATTCAATTTTATGCTCTCTAGTTGAAGAAAACAAATTGTAATTAAAAAGACAGGAAAGGAAGAAAGGATGAAAATGAATGTCAGAAGAAATTCTGAAACCTGCTCTTGAATGTAGAAAAGCAAAAACAAATGGAAGACATGCCAAAATAAGAGTACTGCACAGATTTGAAAAGGCAGCTCAAGAAGACAAAATAAAATATTATAATGAAATGTGCAAAGACTGGGAGCACCAAAAGGTGGAAAGAATATACAGAATCACTGTATCTAAAAGAATAAGTCAATGTCCAATTATTTCAGGAGGTAGTATATGATCAAGGCCAATAGTATTTAAAGAAGAAGTCTAAGCTACACTGATTGGATTGGTGAAAAAAAACCTGGGGAGGGGAGGAATGAGAGAAAAGAGATGGAGTAGGAGAGTAATGAAGAAAAAAAATGGGGAAAAGGCAAAAAGAAAAACAAGAAATGGGGAGAACCACAAGAAAGGAAAAAATGGGAACCAGGAAAAGGGAAGAGAGAAAAAGCCAAAAACTAGAACCTGGGAAGGGAAGAAGAAAGAA
>NW_006922162.1:1075685-1123484 GCF_000298275.1 Orycteropus afer afer
AAAAAAAAAAAAAAAAAAATCTGGGCAGAGTAGGACAGGGCACCCAGGCTCTATCAGAGCACACAGGCTGGGAGGGAATTCCTGCCTGGCCTGCCCAGAAGGTGGGTGTGAGTGAGGGATGGCTGCACCTCCATTCACCATGAAGGTGTGGGGTATAAGAGTAACAAGGGAAATATCTCAGTTTTCTTCATTACTCTCCTACTCCATCTCTTTTCTCTCATTCCTCCCCTCCCCAGGTTTCTTGTCTCCCCCCCCTTTTTCTATTCATATTTCTTGTGGCTTTTTAAAGTATTTCTTTAAACATTTTCTCTCATTTACTACCTTCTCTCTCTCTTTTTTTTTTTTATTTCTTTTTTCTCTTTTTGGTAATTGTTCCTGTGTGGTTACGCAGTGTGTGTTTTTTGTCCTCTTGCTTTTATTTTTTTATGGTTTTTCAATTGTTGTTTTGTCTAACTGAGTGGGAGATAACTGTGCCCATATGACCCAACCACACCTGCACCTCCTACAAGTCCACTTAATGAGTGAGAGCCACCACATCCTTCTGCATCAATTGGCCAATGATATACGACCAATAAAATCCTGACCCACTCTTAACTGCTATTCACAAACAGTTAACAGAGATCTGTGCAGCCACTCTCATTCTCTACCACATCCACCAGGAGACAGGTGATGAGTACATAAGTGCTGCCAACTAGCAAATACAGGAGTAAGTACCCTGTTTACTCAGATACATCTTAAAAAAAAAAAAAAAAAGAAAGAAAAAGAAAATCTTAGGCGAATCACTCTAACATAAAACCACCAATTAAATATAAATACAACAAAGTCACAATATCTTGGAGACAACAGACCATCACAAAGCACACAAGGAAGCAAGATAAAGCAGTAGAAACAAGGGAGCAGGACACAGACCCAGAGCACATTCCTGAGGAAGAAGCAGCATTGGAACTCCCTGTTAAGGAATTGTTCTCATAAGGAACCTGTACAGAGATTGAGAGACAGCTATTTGAACAGAAAAAGGGGATCCTGCATGGCTTAGAATTAGGAAGAGTGTATTCTTTCACCCTACTTATTCAATCTGTATGCTGAGCAAATAATTTGACAAGCTGGACTGTGTGAAGAAGAACACAGCATCTGAATTGGAGGAAGAACAATTAAAAATTTGCATAATGAAGATGACACAACTTTGTTTGCTGAAAGTGAAGATGACTTGAAGCACTTAATGATGAAGATTAAAGACTACAATCTTCAGTATGAATTACACTCTAACATAAAATGAAAACCCTCACAACAGGACCAATAAGGAACATCATGATAAACAGAGAAAAGATTGAATTGTCAGGGATTTCATTTTACTTAGATTCACAGTCAACACACATGGAAGCATCAGTAAGGAAATCAGAAGTCATATTTCACTGGGAAAATCTGCTGCAAAAGACCTCTTTAAAGTGTTAAGAAACAAAGATGTCACTTTGAAGAATAAGGTGCACCTGGCCCAAGCCATGGTATTTTTCAATCGCCTCTTATGCATGTGAATGCTGAACAATGAATAAGAAAGGCCAAGGAAGAGTTGATGCCTTTGAATTGTAATGTTGACAAAAAATACTGAAAATACCAGTAAGACTGCCAGAAGAAGAAACAAATTTGTTCTGGAAGAAGTGCAGCTGGAATGCTCTTTGGAAGCGAGAATGGCCAGACTTCATCTCGCCTACTTTGTCATGTTGCCAGAAGAGAGCATTTCCTGGAAGGATATCATGCTTGGTAAAGTAGGAAAAACAAAACAAAAAAAAAGCCACTGCTATCTAGCCAATTCCTACTCAATGACCACCATTGGGTTTCCAAGGCTGTAAATCTTAGGAGCTCTGGTGGTATAGTGCCTAAGACATTTTACTGCTAACCAGAAGGTTGGTGGCTCAAACCCACCAGCCACTCCTAGGAAGGAAGGTTGGGCAATCTACTTCCCATACCACCTCGGAAACCCAAGGAAGGGTCGCTGTGAGTTGGATGCAACTTGACTGTCAGTGAGTTAGTTAGTTAGTTAAATCTTTACAGAAGTAGGTTACCTCATCTTATTCCTGCTAAGCAGCTGGTGGGTTTGAACAACTGACTTTCTGGTTAGCAACCAAATACCCTACCCTCTGTGCCACCAGAGATCCTTTGGTAAAGGAGAGGATCAGGAAAAAAGGGGAAGACCCTCAGGAAGATGGACTGATGCAGTGACCAATGATGGGCTCCACTGTAGAGAGGATTGTGAGGATGGGGCAAGATTGGGCAGTGTTTCTTTCTGCTGTACATAGAGTCACTATGAATTGGAGCTGCCTTGATGGCATCTAACAGGAACAACAACAGATGTAATGCATACCTTTCTGGTTTCTGGTAACACTTCACATGAAGTTTCTTTTTTCAAAAAAATAGATCCTCAAAAATACTGACTGACATCGAGTGAATTGGACTCATAGTGACCCTCCCTGGGTTTCCAAGGCAGTATCTCTACAGAAGTAGATTGCCCAATATTCCTATAATACTTGAAATTGATGGGACCTGAAGGCATCTATTAGAGCTCTACCAGATTTTCAAAATGCTTAAATTTCAGTCAATGTATTATTGAACTAAGACTAACATGTAATAAATACATGGCTAGCTTGACATATGTAGAGAAGAGGTCTTCAAGAAATATCTATTAGAATACCTCTCTCATGAGTTTACTATTCCTAAAGTATTTGAAATATAATGCTATTTCTATTACAAAAATCCTTAAAATGCATTTTTGGAGGGCTTTACTTGAGAGGTATGTAGTTATGCTTTCCATTTTGCTTTGAATTTTACTCTTTGAATTTGTTGACTATTTTTCTTTTCTTACTATAAATATGAATAAATATGAATTTCAATACTTTAGGGTTAAAAAAATACATAGCAATGATTAACTTACTTGAAAATGGGGTGGATTGATTGTTGATTCATGTATTCATCAAATTTACTACAATGGGTCTTCAGATTCTAGAAAGTAAAAATGGCTTTTAATACCTACTTGTACTATATGCTAGATGGTTATCATTTGAGGAAGTCAGTATTTATTTAATAACTCAAGTTGGGTAAGATGAAGTGTGTTGAGTCTTCTGTTTTGGTTAAAATACAACCAGAACATATTATTTTCCCAAATAACTAAACCAAAACTTATTAAAGAACTTAAATAAGCTGATACATAAAAATACTATTTTCTGCACATTTGAAGACTATATGGATTATTGGGAACGTGTGAGTAATTAAGGGTATTTTACTAAAACCCAATTGTTTACTAATGTTGTCTTTCATCACTGTCACTGTAAGTGATGACAATTAACACATGTTTTTTAACCTCAACAAGAGGAATTTCGGGCTATTAGCCTAACAGCTTGTTGTTGTTGTTGTTGTTATGTGCCGTCGAGTCTGACCCGACTCATAGCGACTTCTCCTTTGGGTTTCCGAGGCTATCGTTATGGAAGTAGATTGCCCAACCTTCCTTCCGAGGAGTGGCTGGTGGGTTTGAACCACGAGCTTTCTGGTTGGCTATCAAGTACCTTAGGCACTACGCTACGGCTTACTACACTTTAAAAAAGAGCTTACATTCTCCTGGAATTGCATACATTGCTTATTTCCTTGCTGACATGAAATAGTAGAATGTGCATTTCCAGAGTTACACTCTCAGCTTTGTAACTGTAATGGAAAATTTTCCATGCTGCCACATTTTACATCTTTCTTTCCTTAACCCTTTTTTCTCCTGGAGAGTGTAACCACATGCAACATGTAGAACTAACTGCCAGAGTCAGGGCAATTGAACCCTTCAAACTGGCTTCACACTTGCAAAACTAAAAGCTCTTATTTTTTTTCCCCTTGTTTTGGAACTCTTTGGAATGGTTCACTAAGTAGTTTTTGTTCTTATTGCTTTGTACCAACCTGTTTACTGACAATTTATTGATATCAATGTATGATTGACTTAGATAAAATGGCAAATTTAATATTTAAAAGCTCTACCTCAGTTACAGGAGCTCTAGTAGGGTAGTGCCTAAGGCATCTGACTGCTAACCGGAAGGCTGGTGGTTCAAACCCACCAGCCACTACTCAGAAGGAAGGTTAGACAATCTACTTCCATAGTGATACCGCCTCAGAAACCCAAGGAGGAGTCGCTATAAGTTGGATCCAAGTCCATGGCAGTGGCTGCATTTTGTTGTTGCATTACCTCAGTTATGCCACTTTTGTTCTGAAGACTTTAAAAATTACTTCTTAACATTTTCTCTCATCAAAGTCCATATTGGACTTCTATCACTATAGTATAGAAATGCAACTGGCTTTTATAGTTTGAAAGCAGAGTGAAACACCTTTATTATTTCATGCTGACCAATCAGTTTGAGGTTCTTACCTTGATATTCAATGTTGCAGATTAGTGAATTGAGGTTTTATGGCCTGGGAAGACATGGTTTGGATCCTGACTCTAACACTTACTTGCTATTTTGAAATTTATATTTGTAAAATACAGAGGTATTCAATATGGTAGTTATGTTGGAGAAAAAGAAAAAGGAATTATAAATGACTTACAAAAGGAGTAAGCATGTCATCTCTTTAGTACTAAAATTTCTTCCATCTAGCACTCAGAGTACTATTGTTTTTAAGAAAGTCACAACAACAACAACAACAAAATCATAGGAAAATCCACCAGTTGGCTATTATTAAAGTACCTTTTTGTTCAGAGAATATGACAATATATATTATTCTGAATTATTACTAAGAGAGATTATGAAATTGAGAGCATTTCTTTACCTGTGCACTGCTCAGGGATATTCTGCATAGGAGAATGCTCATGTTCCTAAAAGTATAAAAGGATATCATTTTTTGCCTTTTCTACAAAAACCTGAAGGGTGCAATTTTTGACTTGAAGAATTAGCATTTTTCCCCCATTAATGATGTATTTAGTAACGTATTTATACATCTATCCATTCATCAAATATTTAATTCATTTACAATTAATTTCAAATATTTTAAGTGACTAATATGATACACTGGTCTGGAAACTCTGGAATGAATCATGAATAAGTGCTTATATGATTTTCTATAATATGTTATGAGAAAGTCCTTGCATTACAATTAAAGAATAAGGGATGATCTCTGCATTTTATTTTATGACAGTGTTTCGCTTATTCATCCATGTAGCACCACATATCTGAACATACAGCAGAGTTGTTGGCTAAGGGAAGAAATAAACAGATATTCATTAAATATTAATTGAATAGCATTCTTATGCATAAATAATTTATATTCTTTAAGTACATACAACTCACCACAATTAAAGTCATCTCAGTATAAATTTAAATCAGCATTCTACATATCAAAACAACGACCAATGTGTAGAGACTCTTTTGGCCCTGCCTGTGATCCTGGCGTCAGCCACATCTGTTGCTGTAGGCTTACATTATGCTTCCATAATCATTTATGAACTCAGTTCAAACTACTAGGATTCAGTTTTTAATGCAATGAATAAAAAAGAAGAAGTTAGTCTTGTTGTGGTGTCACTCTTTTGTCTGTACTTTCTTTTCTAATCTCATTAACACTCTCTCAAAAAATAGTTAAGCAGTGTAGTGCTGAAGCTGGATAATTCATAGAGGAAGGTATACGGGGATAAAATACACTAATAATAGCAAAGACTCACAAATTAGTATTTTCTTTCCTTAGTCTGGCTATGGAAGCCAGGATTTCTAGTAAGTGTCCCATGAGGTTTCAGGTGTTATCAAGGATGAGAGGACATATTTATTTGAGATGACTGAAATCCTGAGATAATTCTTCTGTTTGTGTTCATTTAAACATAAGGGTCTGGTAATACTGATGGCAGTAGAGAAAACCCTTGAGGACACTGCCTGGGGCACTTAATAATAGCCAGTACCCAGGGGTATATTTTAGAAGATAATTGTCTCTAGATGATGAGGGATCAGGAACCAAGTAAAACCTGTGAATGAATTTTGTATATCAGGAACTATTATATATTTGAGGTGTGTATGGAATTGGTGGGGAGCTCTGGTAGCATAGTGGCTAAAGCACTTGACTCCTAACCAGAAGGCTGGCGGTTCAAACCCACCAGCCACTCCTCGGAAGGAAGGTTGCGAAATCCTACTTCCGTAGTGATACTGCCTCAGAAACCCAAGGAGGGGTCGCTATGAGTCGGGGCCGACTCATAACAGCACATAACAACAACAACAACAACATAGAATTGGTGAAGATTAATGAACCAGTCGCTATGAGTCGGGGCCGACTCGATGGCATATAACAACAACAATTTAAACACAAAGAAAATTGCACCACCCTAATATCTTGTTGGCTCACAATGTATAATTCTTGTGGTGCATGGAGATCAAGTGACAAAGAAACAGAAAGTGTCAGGCTTAACTTAATCCAACAAAATCATGTTCCTCTCATTCTCTGGGTAGTAGACCAAACTCATAGAAGTTATAATGGATTAAGCAACAAAAAGCCCTTTTGAATTTGTTCAAAGTGACAAGAAAAAGGGATTTATTGCTATTTACCAGCCCAGTAAAAAAGCCCTGTCCAGCAACCTCTGAGCTCTGTGATCAATGTTGTTGTTGTTGTTATGTGCTGTCGAGTCGGACCCGACTCATAGCGACCCCTCCTTGGGTTTCCGAGGCAGTATCACTACGGAAGTAGATTGCCCCATCTTCCTTCCAAGGAGTGGCTGGTGGGTTTGAACTGCCAGCCTTCTGGTTAGCAGTCAAGTGCCTTAGCCACTATGCTACCAGAACTCTGTGATCAATAGACATTGCTATATCACTTATGCCTCAGTTTCTTCACCTATTTTTTTAAGAATGGTGTGTACTATCATGACCTCTTGAGAATGTGACACAATGGAAACTCTAAAGCATTTGGGCTAGCACCTGACACATGATGAATATTATGAACTTCTGTCATCTGTTTAATCTTCATGCAACAATATGAATGTATGAGTGAGATTGTTTCAGAAAAGCAGAAGGTTCTTTTGGTTCTGAAAGATGCACTTTACTTTTGTATTTGAATTTATCATACAATTCAGGAGGAGTCAGCCACAGGGATCCAGGTGAGGTGAGGGAACCTAAGCCACGCCCCCCGAGTGGCAAGGCAGGAAAGCGGGAAAAGGAGAGTATAAATGCTAGGGGGACCAGGACAGAACAAGGAGTCAGTTGCAAGGATCCAGGTAAGGAGAGGTTGGAGATGTTTCCAACAGCTAAGGGAGACAAAATTATCTGTCAGTTTGTCCTATTGTGGGGGCATGTTGCTGTGAGTCTTGAGGCTGTGACACTGGTGTTTCAAACCCAGTGGGGTTCACATGGTGCACAGGTATCAGCCTGGCTTGCAGACTGATACAGAATAGGAAGAAGGAAGAGGCCATCCACTTCTCAAAGAATTGGTCAGGGAAAACCTTATGAATAGCAGAGTCTGATATATTACTGTGCAACTTTATGAATAGTCTGGAAACATTGTCTAATACAGATAAGGAGGATGAGTCATTTATGTTAGAAGGCTCTTAAAATAGGACTGGGAAAGAGCTGCATCATCAGAGCAAAACTTACTCATATGGATAAGGTAAAGCTTTCTAGACCTCCATTCGCTGATGTGGCACCACTCAAATTGAGGAGAAACAGCGGTGAACATCCATTAATAATTGGAACATGGAATGTACAAAGTATAAATCTAGGAAACTTGGAAGTTGTCAAAAATGAAATGGAATGCATAAAGATTAATATCTTAGGCATTAGTGAGCTGAAATGGACTGGTTTTGGCCATTTTGAATCAGACAACCATATGGTCTACTATGCCGGGAATGACAGTTTGAAGAGGAATGGTGTGACATTCATCATCACAAAAGATGTTTCAAGATCTGTCCTGAAGTACAATGCTGTCAGTGATAGGATAATATCCATATGGCTACAAGGAAGACCCATTAATATGATTATTATTCAAATTTATGCACCAACCACCAAAGCCAAAGATGAGGAAATTGAAGATTTTGATCAACTTCTACAGTCTGAAATTGACCAAACATGCAATCAGGATGTGTTAATTATCACTGGTAACCAGAATGCAAAAGTTGGAAACAAAGAAGAATCACCGGTAGTCAGAAAATTTGGCATTGTTGATAGAAATAATGCTGGAACTCGCATGGAAGAATTTTGCAAGACCAATGACTTATTCATTTCTGTGATGTAGTAAATTACTTAGTGTGGCTTTTCTACCCATAAATCTTTGTAAACTCCGAGGTGGAATTTGCTGTGAGCAACTGAGGAGTTCCTGATTGTAAATATTATCCACCTGGGCTATTTCTGTGGGGCAGGACATAAAGCAGTGTTCTGGGCTGTCTATCAGGTGCTTAGAATTCTGATGTTATGATTGGCTAGTTTGGCCACTCTGCTGGGCTCAAAAGGAGGCCTCCTAAAGGCAGAACTCTCTCTGACTGCTGACTGAGGAAGACGTGCTGCTGAAAGAGACACACACTCCTGAAAGAGACATGTGCTGCTGGGAAAGAGATGCAAGAGACATGCATTGGTGAGTGAGACACAGAGGGACACTCACTTTTGGGAGAGAGACTGTGAGAGACTGTTAGGAGAGAGACTGTGGGCTGGGAGAGAGAGACTGAGCCTTTTTCCTGAACTTGAATTGTAGCCTGGTGCTTCCCTAATAAATCCCATAATCTCTGAGTTTTATGTGGCCACTGCAGTGAATTATCAAACCCAGGAGAGAGGTGGTGGGTTTTTTGGGAGGAATGGTTGGTGAAAGGGCTGGAGGGAGGCAGCATGTCTGGCCTTGCAGTAATAGGCCTTGGGTTACTGATAGTGATTATCTCTTCCTCTTGTGGGGTTAGAGGAGGTCAGGAGCTGTGGCCTCCTTGCCTTTTTAGCAATTTCAAATACTTTTTTTCAACAACACAAATGGTGGCTGTACACATGGACCTCACCAGATGGAATACACAGGAATCAGATTGACTACATCTGTAGCAAGAGGCAATGGAAAAGCTGAATATCTTCAGCCAAAATCAAGCCAGGAGCTGATTGTGGAACAGACCATCAACTGCTCATATACAAGTTCAACTTGAAATTCAAAACAATTAAAACAAGTCCAAGAGAGCCAAAATATGATCTTGAATATATCCATTCTGAATTTAGAGACCATCTAAAAAATAGATGGGATACATTGTACACCAGTGACCGAAAAGGAGAAGAATTGTGGGATGGCATCAAGAACATCATCCATGAAGAAAGCAAGAGATCATTAAACAGATGAGAAAAGAAGAAAAGACCAAAAGGGATGACAGAAGAGACTCTGAAACTTACTTTTGAGGGGAGAGTAGATAAAGCAAGTGGAAGAAATGACAAGATACAAGAGCTGAACAGAAAATTTCAAACAGCACCTTGAGCAGACAAAGCCAATTATTATAATGAAATGTGCAAAGACCTGCAGTTAGAAAACCAAAAAGGAAGAACATGCTCGGCATCTCAAGTGGAAAGAACTGAGGAAAAAAATTAAGGCTTGACTTTCAACATGGAAGGATTCTATGGGCAAAATAATGAATGATGCAGGAAACATCAAAAGAAGATGGAAGGAATATACACAGTCACTGTACCAAAAAAAAACCGGTTGATGTTCATCCATTTCAGGAGATGGCATATGATCAAGAACCAATGATATCTACGGAAGTAGTCGAAGCTGCACTGCACTGAAGGAATTGGTGAAGAACAAGGCTCCTGGAGTTGATGGAATACCCACTGAGATGTTTCATTAAAGGGATGCCCCAGTGGAGGAATTCACTCAGTTTTGCCAAAAGATTTGAAGACAGCTACCTGGCCAAGTGACTGGCAAAGACCCATATTTGTACTCATTCCAAAGAAAGGTGATTCCACAGAATGCAGAAATTAAAGAACAATATCATTACTATCTCACACAAGTAAAATCTTACTGAAGATTATTCAAAAACAGTAGCAGCAGTATATTGACAAAGAACTTCCATAGGTGCAGGCTGGATTCAGAAGAGGATGTGAACAAGGAATTATATTGCTAATATCAGATGAATCTTGTTTCAAAGCAAAGAATACCAGAAAGATGTTTGCTTGTGTTTTATTAACTATGCAAAAGCATTTGATTGTGTAGATCATAACAAATTGTGGATAACGTTGAGAAGAATAGGAATTCCAGAACACTTAATTTTACTCATGAGGAACCTGTACATAGAACAGGAGGCTGTTGTTCAAATACACCAAGGGGTCACTGTGTGGTTTAAAATCAAAAAGGAGTGCATCAGAGTTGTATCCTTTCACCATAGTTATTCAATCTGTATGCTGAACAAATAACCCAAGAAGCTGGACTATATGAAGAAGAACGTGGCATCAGGACTGGGGGAAGAATCATTAACAACCTGCGATACACTGACGGCACAACTTTGCTTGCTGAAAGTGAGGATGACTGAAGCACTTACTGATGAAGACTGAAGATACAGTTTTCAGTATGGATTACATCTCAATATAAAGAAAACAAAAATCCTCACAACTGGACCTATAAGCAGCATCAAAATAAATGGAGAAAAGATTGAAATTGTAGAAGACTTCACCTCGTTTGTTTCTACAATTGACGCCGATGGAAGCTGCAGTCAGGATATCAGACAATGTAAAGTACTGGGCAAATTGGCTGCAAAGGACCTCTTCCAATTGCTAAGGAGCAAAGATGTCTCTTTGCAGACTAAGATGCACCTGACATAAGCCATGATATTTTCAATTGCCTCATATGCATGTGAGAGCTAGACGATGAAGAAGGAAGACCAAAGAATTGATGGTTTTGAGTTGTGGTGCTGGCGAGGAATGATGAAAGTACCATGGACTGCTAAAAGAACTAACAAATCTGTAGTGGAGGAAGTGCAGATGCAAAGCTCCTTGAAAGTGAGGATGGCCAGACTTCATCTCATCTACTTTGGTCATGTTATCAGAAGGAACCATTCCCTGGAGAAGGATGTCATGCTTGGTAAGGTGGAAGGTCAATGAAAGAAGGGAAAGCACTCAACAAGATGGATTGACACATTGGCTGTGGTGATGGGCTCAATATAGCAAGGATGGGGGAGCTGGTATGGGACTGGGTGGTGTTTCATTCTACTGTGCATAGTGTCGCTATGAGTCAGAGATGACTTGACGGCACCTAACAGCAACAATACTCCCCCAAAGAAATCTTTATATTCAATGCAATATCAGTCCAGATCCTTTCAACAGTCTTTAAAGACATGGAAAAACCTATAATTAATTTCATATGGAATGGAAAGAGACTTCACATAAGAAAAGCACTATTGAAGAAGAAGAACAAAGTAGGAAGTCTCACACTCCCACATTTCAAAACCTACTTGTCAAAACAGCCTGGTATTTGTACAATGACAGACATAGACCAGTAGAAGAGAATTGAGAACCCAGAAATATATCCATTGACCTGTGGTCAGCTGAGGAGGTCTGATGGCATAGCACCTAAAGCATTTGATTATTAACTATAAGGCCGGTGGTTTAAACCCAACAGCCACTCCTCAGAAGGAAGACTGGGCAATCTACTTCCATAGAGATACTGCCTCAGAAACCCAAGGAGGGGTTTCTGTGAGTCGGAATTGACTCATCAGCAGTGATTTTGTTTGTTTGTTTGTTTGTTTTCAGTGGCCAGCTGACCTTTAACAAATGGCAGAAATCCACTAAATGTGGAAGACATTGTCTTTTTTTTTTTTTTAAATGGTATTGGCAAAACTGGGTATCTGTTTGCAGAAAAATGAAACAAGATCTATACCTCATACCATACACATAAATGAACTCTGGATGGATCAAAGACTTAAATGTAAACCTAAACTATAGAGGTCATCAAAATAAAAATAGGGATAATTTATGGCAGAAATAGACTATCAGTCATAACCCAAAATGCACAAACAGTAGAAGATAAACTAGATGATTGGGACCTTCTAAAAATTAAATTCTTACGTACATCAAAAGACTTCTCCAAAAGACTAAAAAGAGAACCTGCAGAATAGGAAAATATATTCAGCAAGAATGTATCAGATAGAGGACTTATCTCTAAAATTTCTAGAAAACTCCAACACCTCAACATCAAGAAGACAAACAACCCAATTAAAAAATGGGCAGAAGACATGAACAGACACTTCACCAAAAAGATATTCATTCAGGCAGCCATCAAACTCATGTAGAAATATCTACAATGATTAGCCATTAAAGAGATGCAAATTAAAACAACAAGATACCATCTCAACCCAGCATTAATAGCAAAATTCAACAATAAAGAAAATAACAAATGTTGGTGAGGATGTGGAGAGACTGAGACTCTCATATGCTTTGATAACATAATGCCTAAGGCACTTGACTGCTAATCAGAAGGCTCGAGGTTCAAACCCACCAGCCACTCCTCAGAAGGAAGATGGGGCAATCTACTTCTGTAGTGATACTGCCTCAGCAACCCAAGGAAGGGTCACTATGAATCGGGTTCGACTCGACAGCACACAACAACAACATACACTGCTGGTGGAAACGTAAAATGATTCAACCACTGCAGAAATCAGTATGATGATTCCTTAAAAGTTTGGAAATAGAAATATCATTTGACACAGCAATCTTATTACTAGGTATATATCCTAAAGAAGTGAGAGGCAGGGCATGAGTAGATATATGTACACCCACGTTCATCGCAACACTATTCACAATAGCAAAGAGATGGAAACAACCTAAGTCTTTATCAACTGAAGAATGGATAAACAAACTGTGGTACATATACAAAATGGAATATCATGCACCCCTAAAGAATAATGTAGAATCTGAAAAACACTATATGACATAGATGAACTTAGAAGATATTATGCTGTGTGTAACAAGTCAATCACAGAAGGACAAACATTGTATTAGTCCACTATTGTAAAAAGTCAAGGAAAGGTTTATACATGAAAGGGAATTTTACATGTTAATTACCAGAGATGAGAGGGAAGGGGAGAGAAAATTATTAGATAGGTTGAAGAAAATGTATATATATATATATAGAGAAACCAACAATTATTAGTGGTTATCAGGGGTAGGAGGGATTGGGAGAGGGGAAGCTTTTGTTTGTGGAGCATTGAGTTTATGCTAATAATGGTGGAATATTTTGGAAAAGTGAGGAACAACGGTGGCACAACATGAAAAATATCATCAATGTCCCTTAGCCATAAATGCGGAAGGTGTTATGTTGGTAAATGTCTTGTGAATGTTTCGTATACACACACACACACACACACAAAAAAAAAAAGTCAAGGAAAGTTTACACAGGGAAGTACATTTTTTTTGTTGTTGTTTACTAGGGATAGGAGTAGGGGAAGAGAGAAAACAGATAATTAAGAGACAGGTTTTATATGGGTGAAGGGATATTTATATTTTTGAAAAAGATCATATTGGAGGAAAGCATGTGGGATAGGAGATGTATATTAAAAATGAAAATGAAAAATACACAAATTATACACCAATGACTGTAACAAAAATAATTTATTGACATTCAATCATTTTAGGAGGTAGCATATGATCAAGAAATTATGGTATTGAAGGAAGATGTCCAAGCTGCACTGAAAGCACTGGTGAAAAACAAGGCTCCAGAAACTGATATTCAACAAACCAGTGCAGAACTAGAAGTGTTCACACTCTTATGTCAAGAAATTTGGAATATAGCTACCTAGACAACTGACTGGAAGGGATCCTTATTTGTGAACTTACAAAAGAAAACTGATGCAACAGAATGCAGAAATTATCAAGCATGACCATTAATATCACATACAAGTACAATTTTAATGAAAATAATTAAAAATCATTGTAGCATTACATGCATAAGTAATTGCCAGATTTTTTAGCTGGATTCAGAAGAGGATATAGAATTAGGGATACCATTGCTGATGTCAGATCAATCTTGGCTGAAAGCAGATAATGCTAGAAAGGTGTTTATCTGTATTTTATTGACTATATAATATGAGTGTGTGGATCATAACAAATTATGGGCATTTTTAAAAAAAAAATAAGAATTGCAAAACATTTAATTGTGGTCAGCAGAACCTGTACAAAGACCAAGAGATGATCTTATGAACGGAGGAAGGGTACAATTGCCTGGTTTAAAATCAGGAAAGATGTGAATCATGATTGAATCATTTCACCATACTTATTCAGTCTGTATGCTGAGCAAATAATCTGAGAAGCTGGACTATATGAAGAACAACATGGCATCAGGATTGGAAGAAGACTCATTTACAATCTGTGATATTAAAATGACACAACTTTGCTTGTTGAAAGTGAAGACAACTTGATGTATTTATTTATGAAGATCAAAGACTTTAGAATGGATTAAACCTCAACTCAAATAATACAAAAATCCTCACATCATGATAAACAGAGGAAAACTGGAAATTTTTAAGTATTTTCTTTTACTTGCATCCATCATCAACACCTCTGGAAGCAGCAGCCAAGAAATCAAAGAACTTATTGTATTGGGCAAATCTCTTGCAAAAGACCCTTTAAAGTGTTAAAGAGCAAAGTTGTGCCTGACCCAAGATTTGTATTTTCAATCATCTCATAGGTATGCAAAAGATGGACAATGAGTAAGGAAGACTGAAGAAGTGACACATTTGAAATATTGTGTTGGTGAAGAATATTGAATATAGCATGGACTTCCAGAAGAATTGGTGGTACAATACTACCAACCACTTGGAGGAAGGAAGATTGGGCAACCTACTTCTGTAGAGACACCACCTCAGAATCCCAAGGAGGGGTTGCTATGAGTCAGAGAGGACTCAACGGCACAAAACAACAACAGCCAGAAGAATGAACAATTCTGTCTTGAATTAAATACACCTAGAATGTTCCTTAGAAGTGGGGATGGTGAGACTTCCTCTCTTGTACTTTTGTCATGTTATCAGGAGGGATTAGTCCCTGGATAAGGACATCATACTTGGAAAATAGGGAGTCAATGAGGAAGAAGAGGATGACACTCAATAAGATGGATTAACATAGTCGCTGCAACAATGTGCTCAAACATAGGAATTGTTGTGGGGATGGTATAAGACTTGGCAGTGTTTCATTTTGTTGGATGCAGGGCCACTATATATCAGAACTGACATGATGGCACCTAACAACTGGAATACTGTCTCCTATTATTATTATGAAGTTGTCTATTTTTCATTTTATTTGTTAAAGTTTCATATATGTAGTGAGAGGCTCTTTCATTGGGTGCACAGATATTTATTATGGTATGTACTGTATTGGTTTGACCCCTTTAATCATTAAATAATGCCCTTCTTTGTCTTTTATGCCAGTTTTTATCTTAAAGTCTATTTTGTCAGAAATTAATATTGCCATCCTTGCTCTTTTTTACTTTTGTATTTTTTTTGGAGGGTGGGGGTTGGAGTTATGCTTCATTTTTTGTGATTTGGAGGCAAATTTATAAAGCAGATTTATTTTACATCCAACAGTTGTCGTTCATTTGATTTCATTTTGATTACCATTCCTAACCATAAAAAACTCTCCTCCCCTTTTCTTCCTGTGATTATTCCCTCTCTGTGCCCTTCTTACCTATGCATTTCTGTCCATCCAGCTGTCCCTCTGATGTCTTATGGGTTGTTGATCCAAGGATGCATCTCCATAGAGAAGGTGGGTGCATTGTTCTGGGGTAGATACTCTGCATGTAGGTCTTTCTACTATTTTACTGAAAGCCAATCCATGGATGAGTCCATTTCTAGGCCATAAAAGTAACCTGAGGCTGTAGTTTTGGGGGTTTCCCCAGTCTCTATCCAAGCAGTAATTCTGGTCATTTTTGTGTTTTTGAATTTTGCTCCACATTTTTTCCTCCCACTCTATCCAGGATTGCCAGTTGTGATCTCTTTCTGAGTAGATGACATTGGTATCCAGGCATTATTGGGTTCTTCTGGTCTGGGGGTCATGAAGGCTGAGGTCTTCATGGTCCATCTTATCTTTGGACTAGTTGTTTCCAGATGACTTTGATTTTCTTCACTCTTCTTGCTTCAGATGAGAGGATACCAATAGTTGGGTCTTAGATGGCCGCTCAAAAGTTTTTAAGACCCCAGTGGCTACTCACCAAAATAGGATGTAGAACAAGATTTTTATGTACTTGTTGTTGTTGTTGTTATTTGCCATCGAGTCGGCCCTGACTCATAGCGACCCCTCCTTGGGTTTCCGAGGCAGTATCACTACAGAAGTAGGAATGCCCAACCTTCTATGTTGTGCCAATTGAGCATGATGTCTCCTAAGACTAGGTCCAAGCCCATAGGCCCAGTGATTCTCTCTCTCAAGGTATTTGGTTGTCTCTGAGAAGCTACTCCAAGTCCTTGTTCTGTTGCTTTTGTAAAACATTTTTTTTTATTATGATGTGAGTGAAAGTTTACAGAGCAAAATGATGTTCCATTCAATAATTCGTGAACATTTTGTACCATGACGATGATTGCAACCCCACAATGTAACAGGACTCTTCCTACTTCTCACTTATCATTTGCATTAGTCCTTCTTTTCTATGCCTTCCTGCCTTCCAAGCTTTATCCCTGGGTAAAAGTTGCTCTTTTTGTCTCAAGTGCTTGATTACTGTAAGCAATGCATACCTCTCTCTAGCATTATTGTTCACTGTATGGTCTTGTCTATTGCTTGACTGAAAGTTGAGCCATGGGGATCAGTTCACATCCAGGCTTGGAGGGTGACTAAGAGCCATAGTCTTGTGGGTTCCATCAGTTCCTTTCAGACCTGTAAGCCTGGTAGTTTTTATGATTTTGAGTTTTGTTCCACACTTTATCCCAGTCTTTGTTGAATGTTCTGTTGTGATAACCTTTCAGTTCTGCTACTTTTCTATTGTTGCTATTTGCTTGATATATGTTTTTCCCATTTGTCTCACTTTTTTTTTTTTTTTTGCTTATTTTTATCTTTGTGTCTAAGCTGTGTCTTTTATAGGTAGTATTGATAAGTCATATCTTCACATCTGTCTGCTACTCTCTGTCTCTTTACTGGTGAAGTTAGGGCATTTCTATTCAGTGTAATTATTGAATAGAGGATTTTAAAGAACAGCTCAAGAAGACAAAGCCAATTATTATAATGAGATGTGCAAAGATCTGAAGTTGGAAAACCAGAAGGGAAGAACACTCTCGTCATTTCTCAAGCTAAAAGAACTCAGGAAAAAATTTAAGCCTTGAATTGCAGTATTGAATGACTCCATGGGTAATATGTTGAATGATGCAGGAAACATCAAAAGAAGATGGATGGAACACACAGAGTCACTATACCAGAAAGAAATGGTAGATGATCATCTATTTCATGAGGTGGCATATGATCAAGAACCAATGGTATCGAAGGAACAAGTCGAAGCTGCACTGGAGGTATTTGTGAAAAACAAGGCTCCAGGAATTAACAGAATACTCATTGGGATGTTTCAACAAATGAATGCTACTCTGGAACACTCACTTGGTTATGTCAAGGATTTGGAAGATAGTTACCTGGCCAACTGACTGGTGGTTGTTGTTGTTATGTGACATTGAGATGGACCTGACTCATAGTATCCCCTCCTTGGGTTTCTGAGGCAGTATTACTACAGAAGTAGATTGCTCCATCTTTCTTCTGAAGAGTGGAAGAGATCCATATTTGTACCCCCTCCATAGAAAGGTGATCCCACAGAATGTGGAAATTATTGAACAATATCATTGATATCACGTGCAAGTAAAATCTTACTGAAGATAATTCAAAAATGGTAGCAGCAGTATATTGACAGAGAACTTCCAGAAATGCAAACTGGATTTAGAAGGGGATGTGGAGCAAGGGATATCATTGCTGATGTCAGATGGATTTCTGCTCAAAGCAAAGAATCCCAGAAAGATGTTTACTTGCATTTTATTGACTATGCAAAAACATTCGATGATGTGGATCATAACAAATTGTGGATAACATTGAGAAGAATGGGAATTCCAGACACTTAATTGTACTCATGAGGAACCTGTACATAGACGAGGAGGCTGTTGTTCGAACAGAACAAAGGCATATTACATGGTTTTAAATCAGGAAGGGAGTGCATCAGGGTTGCATCCTTTGACCATACTTATTCAATCTATATGCTGAGCAAATCATCCTAGAAGTTGGACTACATGAAGAAGAATGTGGCATCAGGATTGTAGAAAGAATCATCAACAATCTGTGATTTGCTGATGACACAACTTTGATTGCTGAGAGTTAGGATGACTTGAGGGAGCTCTGGTAGCATAGTGGCTAAGACATTTGCCTGCTAACCAGATGGCTGGTGGTTCAAATCCACCAGCCACTCCTCGGAAAGAAGGTTGGGCAATCCTACTTCTGTAGTGATACTGCCTTGGAAACCCAAGGAGGGGTTGCTATGAGTCGGGTTTGACTCGACGGCACATAACAACAACAACAACAGGATGACTTGAAGCACTTACTGATGAAGATTGAAAAAAACAGTCTGCAGTATGGATTACATCTCAATATAAAGAAAACAAAAATCCTCACAACTGGACCTATAAGTAGCAGCATGATAAATGGAGAAAAGATTGAAGTTGTCAAAGACTTCAGATTACTTGGTTCTACAATCCACATCAATGGAAGTAGCAATCAAGATATCAGATGATATATTGTTGTTGTTGTTGTTATGTGCCGTCGAGTCATACCTGACTCATAACGACTCCTCCTTGGGTTTCTGAGGCAGTATCACTATGGAAGTAGGATTGCCCAACCTTCCTTCCGAGGAGTGGCTGGTGGGTTTGAACCGCCAGCCGTCTGGTTAGCAGGCAAGTGTCTTAGCCACTATGCTACCAGAGCTCCCCAGATGATATATAGCACTGGGCAAATCAGCTGCAAAAGACCTCTTTCAAGTGCTGAAGAGAAAAGATGTCTCCTTGATGTCTAAGGTGCTCCTGACGCAAGCCATGGTATTTTCAATTGCCTCATATGCATGTGAGAACTGGACAATGAAGAAAGAAGACCAAAGAAGAGTGCATGCTTTTGAGTTGTGGTGCTGGCAAAGAATGCTGAAAGTACCATGGACTGCTAAAAGAACTAACAAATCTTCCCTGGAAGAAATGTTGCCAGAATGCTCTTTGGAAGTGAGAATGGCCAGACTTCGTCTGACTTATTTTGGTCTTGTTGTAAGAGGAGACCATTCCCTGGAGAAGGATATCATGCTTGTTAAAATGGAAGGTCAACAAAAGGGGGAAAGGCTCTTAAGGAGATGGATTGACACAGTGGCTGCAGCCATGGGCTCAAGTATAGCAGAGATCACAGTGCTAGCACAGGACTGGGCAGTGTTTCATTCTGCTGTGCATATGGTCTCTATGAGTCAGAGATGACTCGATGGCACCTAACAACAAACAAATAAATAAATAAATAAAAACCTCACTTCCATGGAGTCAGATCCAACTCATAGCAACCCCTCCTTGGGTTTCCGAGGAGGTCTCACTATGAAAATAGATTGCCGAATCTTCCTTCCAAGGAGTGGCTGGTGGGTTTGAACCACTAGCCTTCTGGTTAGCAGTCAAATAAATGCCCTAGGCACTATGTCACCAGAGCTCCTGTAACACTATACAGAAAGAGAGAGGGAGAGATGGAGGTAGAGATGGGGAGAGAAAGACAGACAGAGAGAGAGAGAGAGAGAGAACAAGCACAGAGACAGGCAGAGAAAAAACAGATTTATTTTAAGTAATTGGTTCATTTGATGGCAGAGTCTGAATGTCCAAAATCTGTACCTCACATGACAGCATGGAAACTTTGGCAATCTTGTGCCTACAATGGGTAAGCGCGATGGCCAAATAGAAACTCCAACAGGTTGTCTATTTACAGTCTGGAGTCAGAATTTGTCTCCCTAGGGAAAATTTTTGTTTGCTCCTAAGGCCTTCAATTAATTGGTTAAGATTCACCTACATTATAAAGTGTAATTTGTTTTACTTAGGTCACCTGATTTACATGGTATTAAATTGTAAATTCCTTCACAACAACAGTTAGATAAATGTTTTATCAAATAACTGGGATCCATATCATAGCCAAGTTGACACATAAAATTGACCGTTACGCACAATATTGTTTTACTGAAAATGTATGCAATAAAATTTTTATGATAAGTACTATCTCAGACGTAAAGGAAGTGTTAGTGCTGATTATAATTAGGGACAATTGTACCTGCAATTACAGATAAATAAACTGAAAATTTTAATTTCAGCATTGAATATGTATTAGTAAATATGTACCCAATTTGGTAAAATTTTTTGTCTTCTAGTACAGAGTACTGTGTCTACCTTAAGGAAACAATAGTTTATACAGGTCCTCGTATTTTTACCCACATTTGACTGCTAACCAGAAGGCTGGCAGTTCAAACCCACCAGCCACTCCTCAGAGGGAAGGTTGAACAACCTACTTCTGCAGTGAAACAACCTCGGAAACCCAAGGAGGTGTCTTTATTAATCGGATCCCATTCGATGGCAGCTAGGTTTATTTTTATTTTTTATTTTTTTTATTACATGTGCTCTGGTGGTGTAGTGCCTAAGGCATCTGACTGCTAACCTCAAGGCTAGCAGTTAAAACCCACTAGCCACTCCTCAGAAGGAACACTGGGCAATATATTTCCATAGAGATATCACCTCGGAAACCCAAGGAAGGGGTAACTATGAGTCAGAATCAACTTGAGGGCAGTGAGTTTGGTGTGTTTGGTTTTATGTGAAACTCTGCTTAATACATATTTTACACATTTTATCTCCCTAATAGAAAGGATATATCAACTCAGTAATATGAACAGACAAGAAATTACCTTATTTTTATCAAATATGAATGGAGACAATAATAAAGAAAATCAAACCAAACTCACAGCCATTGAGTCAGACCAGACTCATAGCCACCTCTCCTTGGGTTTCCGAGGCAGTATCATTATGCAAGTAGATTGCCCAACCTTCCTTCAAAGTAGTGGCTGGTGGGTTTGAACCACCAGCCTTCTGGTTAGCAGTCAAGTGCCTTAGGCACTAAGCTCCAGAGCTTCTGGAGACAATAATACCTGCTAACAAATAATTTGATTTGAATTTACCAATTGTTATGTGGGAGAAATTGTGGTAATCAGCTTTGGTACAGATTATGGCTTTGGAAAGCCTATGGGACAGTTCTAGTCTGCCCTATATGGTCACTATGTGTTGGAATTGACTTGACAGCATACACAACAGCAACAACAAGTAATAATTTTAATACTAAATACAAATAAGTGATTTGCATTTTGTAAATAATTCTTATTTTTTAAAAAATTCCAGATTATGAAAAAACAGCAAAATGTATCATTGATCTCTCTTACCACCACATCTTCAGTTGATCCATTAGGTTTGTTTTTAAGACTCTTTTCAAATGTTATTTATATATTTAAGGAATATTTAAATGTATGATTAATAATTATCTTTCTTGTAATTGCAAATATTCAAAATTAATTGTTAGTTTATATATTCTAGGACTCTCTAAATAATTCTTAAATAAATATTTACCAAAATTAGAGTCTTTAGCACTTATGTTTCAGACATGGGAGAATGTTAACTTTTGTGTGGGAGAAACTTATATCAACATATGCAGTTACTACTGTTTTATGTTGATATATGCTATAGTAACCATCAATTAGAAATTGTCAGGTCCCCCATCTTGGAAATAGGCAAGGAAGCTAAATTTGATGTATTTTGAATTTATCTCATCAAAATGGCAATGCCTTGAAATAATTATCTTATCATTTTTCTGAATATAGCATTCTACTCATAATTCTCCTTACAGCTTCCTTTATTTGCTTGTTCCAAGGACCATAGATAATAGGGTTTAGGAAGGGAGGGACTATAGAGTAGAATACAGAAATGATCATGTCTTGAATTGTGGGTGAGTTGGAGCTTGGCTTCACATGCACAGCAGCAGCTGAGCTGACAAAGACTGTCACCACAAGAATTTGTGGAACACAGGTAGAAAAAGCCTTTCCTTACTCTCCTCTGATAGGAAACTTGAGCACAGTAGAGAATATGTGAATGTATGACAGGATGATGAAGAAAAAACAACCACCTGCAAATATGACTGAAGAGACAAAAATTACAACGTTGTTGATGAAGGTACCAGGAGAGCTTCAGCAGAGTAGGTATGTCACAGAAAAACTGATGGACGATGTTGGACTGACAAAAGGACAGCTGGAAGGTGATGCCTGTGTGGAATCTTGAGAAGACTAAACCACTGAATAGGGAAGCCAGAGACACCTGGACACAGACCCGAGGGTTCATGATCACAGGGTAGTGGAGGGGCTGGAAAATAGCCACATAATGGTATGGGCCATAATAGTGAGGAACAGCAGTTCTATAAAAGGAAGCCATAACACAAGAAAGATCTGAGCTGCACGTCCAGTCTTGGAGATTACCCTGTTGTCAAACAGGAAGACAACACATGGCCTTGGATATAATTATAGGAATGTAGTACATGTCCAGTACAGACAGATTCCTAAGGAAAAAATACATGGGAGTGTGAAGACTCTGGTCAAGGGTGGTTACTGTGACAATGAGAAGGTTTCCCAGCAGGGTTGCCAAGTATATCAGTAGAAATATCACTGAGTGCAAGACTCTGAGCTCCCATACATCAGAAAATCTTGTAAGCAAAATCCAGCCACTATGGAAGAGTTAGGCATCTTTTTGTATTTTACTTTCAATAAGAGAGACAAAGGCAAATAATCCTTAAAACATGAAGAATCAATATGTGGAAAAAATTAACTTAAGTATGTTTCTTATCCAGTTTTGTTCTATCTAATAGGTATTATTTATTAGGAAATAATATTATGCTGCTTCTGCTTCTTAATTGTGTAACTTATTGTTAAGGTACTGGTGTAAAATATAATCTGTGCTCATGCTTGTATAAATTTCTATCACTACTGGTACAATGTTTCTATTGGAAGTCAAGTATGCCTGGAAGATTAATTGAGTTAATATACATTATTTCTATACCTGTTGAACCATTAAAATTATTCTATAAATGTTAATACTTATTTGACGACCAATCAGAATTTGAGTAGAAATTGGAGGCTATTACTTTACCAGATCTCTCAAAAATCTATATGCAGTCCCATATCTATGCACAGGTAGAAAAATTATTTTTTGTTTTCACATCCACTATCATGATTTTTGGTACTAATTTCATTTTAAAATTTACCTTCAACAATTCCTTTCCCTGATGATAAACTTTGAGTGACTATATATATATCTTTTCCCAGCAACTATTTACATTTTTACATTTTACATTTTTATTTTAACATTTGATTTTTCCACATATCTCACTCTATTTTTTTAAAAAATATTTATTAAAATATTATGACTTTATGTTGTTTCTTTCATATTCTAGATATTATAATCAACAAAGTAAATATACTAACTTCTACTTTTATTTATTTAGAATGTCCTATGCAGTTTACATTATTCACATATTACATGTAATTATCACAGTAATCTGAAAATTGGAAATATCATACACAATTTTGAAATAACAGTCTGGATCATCAAAGATGAAGAACATTATTAATCCATGGACCTGTAAGTGAAAGAATAAGCATTAAAATCCAGGTTTCTCTGCTCAAATGAGGAGCTCTGGTAGTGTAGTGTCTAAGGCACTTGACTGCTAACCAGAAGGCTGGCGGTTCAAACCCACCAACCACTCCTCGGAAGGAAGGTTGGACAATGCACTTCCTTAGTGATACCATCTCAGAAACCCAAGGAGCAGTCCCTATGAATCTGATTTGACTCAATGGTACATAACAACAACAACAACAACAAAACTGCTCAAATGAAACTCCCAAATTTTCTTGTCCAGAAATCCTGACCCTATTGAGCTTCACAGTTTGGCACAACACAAAACATTACTGTGGTAGTTATGTTCATGTGTCAACTTGGCTGGGCCTGTTTGAGTGGCTAGGCTAGCTGGTGGTAATTATTCCCCATGAAGAGACTGGCAATCAACTCCATGGTGGGCTCTACCACAAGCAGCTGAGTAGCTGCCTTTGGGATGTGGTCTGCTTCCTGTATATAAGGAGAAGACTTAGGAATGGTCTCTAACTTATGACACCTTGAACCCTGCATGTAGCCATGTCATTGTTTAGCAGCCTGCCACGCTCTGCTGACCTTGGGACTTTCAATGGACTTGAATTAATGTCCTGCCATGTGATTCTGTAATATTGGTTCTGTGCCTTTTTACCTGTCAACCCTGGGCTTGGCAGCCTCAGCAGCCAGCAGCTGTCTGAAGAAGAAAAGCCGCTAGCATCAGTGGGCTGGGAGCTGGAAGCAAAGCTGAAGCCCAAAGATGAGGGGCTTTCACCCAGCCCCTAGGGCCTGGCACTTTGAACTTGGACTTCTAGCCCCCCAAACTGTAAGAGAATAAACACCTGTTTGTTAAGGCCATTCCATTTCTGGTATATTTCCTGTCAGAGCGGTACTAGGTAACCAGAACAATGACCATGTGCAAGCTGATAATTTATTTGCTTGATTGCATTTCTGCTTTCTGAGTAATGTTGTTGTTTTTAGTTGCCATTGAGTTGGCTCTGACTTATAGTGACCCTACGTATGCCAAAATGAAACAATGCCCAGTCCTGCACCATCCTTATAATTTTTCCTACACTTGAGCCCACGGTCACAGCCACTGTGTCAATCCATCTTATTGAAGGCCGTCTGCTTTCTCACTGACCCTTTATTTAATCAAACATGAGAGCCATCTCCAGGGACTGGCCCCTTCTAACAACATGACCAAAGTAGTTCAGACAAAGTCTGTCCATTCTCTCTTCTAAGGAGCAATCCGGCTGCACTTCTTCCAGGACAGATTTTTTGTTCTTCTGGCAGTCCATGGTATTTGCAGTATTCTTTCCCAGCACTACAATTCAAAAGCATCAATTCTTCTTCAATTTTCCTTACTTGTCCGGATTTCACATGCATATGAGATTATTGAAAATACAATGGCGTGGGTCAGACACACCTTAGTCTTCTAAGTGACATCTTTGTTCTGTTTAACACTTTAAAGACATCGTTTGTAGCACATTTTCCCAGTGCAATATGGCATCTGATTTCTTGACTACTACGTTCATGAAATCACACTGCCGCGATTTCAGTCAGATCTGACGCATAGCTACCCCTTCTTGGGTTTCCGAGGCAGTATCGCTACAGAAGTAGATTGCCCAAACTTCCTTCTGAGGAGTGGCTGGTGGGTTCCATGAAATAGGTTCTTCCGTATCTATGGTTGATTGGCTAACTCTAGTCTTCATTGTTTCTTCTCTTCCACTTGTATTATGTTTTCCATTATTAACTTTTCAATCCATTTCCATGTATTCTTTGAAATAACATAAATGATTAGGTTCCTCTGTTCAAAATATTTATTTCTGAATCTCCAGCCCATTAATCTCCTAACTCTTTTTTCCTACCTCTTTTCATTAGCACTTTTCAATAGTATTGAATTGACTTGATGGCAGTGAATTTGGGTTCTGTTTTTATCATAGTGTTACATCTGTCCCTCTCTATTTTGTGTTGAAAGTTAACAATGTTTCTCTTTGCCATCCCATATAACCATCTCATTCTATTAACATCTTCACTTGAAAATCAAATGATAGCTTCCTCAGTTTTCAGGTTTTTAGACCTCCTCAATATTTACCCTATGGGTGCTTTCTCCACTGGTGCTACATCTCTGCTGTCTTGCTATGTCCTGTTCATTTTGATAGCCACCCATTACATTAAAGATAAGTAGGAGTCTAAGATAACCTTCTTCAGAAACTAGTTCTCAATTGCATAATTATTACATTACAAAATCTTTAGTTTGAAAATCTCCCCTTCAACCTATTACTACCCACTTTTCCTGTTATTTTTAATTATGTTATCATATCATCTATTGGAATAGGTGGAATAGACATAAGGTGGAAACATGTCTCTGTCCTCTCCCAGGGTTTTGAAGCCTCACTTATGTTTCCTCCTTATCCCTTACTGTAATTAAAATCAGTAGTTGTCATAATCCTTCCATGTCTCTAATATCTATCTCAAAAAATAGTTTTCAATTTGAACCATCCTAAATCATCTCAGATAGAATGCATGAATTTCTGGTTTCTAAGTAACACTGTATTTGAAATTTTTTTTTGTTTAAAACAAATCCCATACTACTTAAAATTGATGGAATGTGAGTGCATATCTTAGCTCTCCCCCCAAAATAGAAAATACTTACAGTTTTGCAGTGTTCTATTGAACTAGGACCAACTTATGTGGAATATATGAACTTAGTTTCAATACCTAGGACACAAAAGGTCTTCAGGAAATCTCCAAGAATGCCCCTCTCATAAATTTAATACATGTGTATTATTTTAAATGGACGTTCTCTGAAAATATTAAATAATTCTTAAAATACATACTTATGAGGAAGTTACTGGAGTAGATATATACTTATACTTTACATTTTGTTGCCATTTTTACTCCTTAAATTTATTAACTATACCCTAAATATATATTTCATTATTTTAGGGAAATATATGCAAGAATGATAAAATAAATCATTCATTAAATTTATTTCAAAGGATCTTAAGGATCCAGAAAATAAAATAATTAAAAAAAATACATCTTAGTATATTCCCTTATGACTTATGATGCATGGTTTTTATTTGTAGAAGTCATTGTTTACTTAATACCATCATCAAAATGAGTAAGATGAAGTGTGTGGGTTTAGCTATGTTGTTGTTGTTATGTGCCGGCGTGTCCTACCTGACTCATAGCGATCCCTCCTTGGGTTTCCAAGGTGGTATCACTATGGAAGTAGATCATCCAATCTTCCTTCCAAAGAGTGGCTGGTGGGTTTGAATCGCCAGCCTTCTGGTTAGCAGTCAAGTACCTTAGGCATGACGCTACAAGAGCTCTATATTACTGTTATTTTTGCTATATACTGTTATTTTTCACATGTAACCTGAACATATTTTGGTACTGAAACAATCTTTTACATAAATATATTATTTTCTGCATATTTGTAGACTGCATGGATTGTCAGTAATAGTTGAGTAGATGATGGAATTGGGCTCATACTGAAATGCTTGAAAACATCCTCTTTCATAATCGTCACAATAAATCATGAAGCGTATAGTATATGCATGACATCCTCCTTGTTAAAGTAGAGGATCAGTGAAAAATAGAGTACCCTTAATGAGCTGAATTGATCCAGTAGCTGCAACAATGGGATCACATATAGTAATGATTGTGAGCATGGTATAGGACAGGGCTGTTGTAACAGAAATACCACAGTAGATGGCTTTGACAAACAGGGGTTTACTCTCTTACAATCTGGAAAGCTATAAGTCTGAGTTCAAAGTGCCAGTTCTAGGGGCTGTGTGAAAGCCCCTCAACCATGGGCTTTAGTTCTGTCTCTTGCTCCCAGCCCACCAGAGTGGGAAATATCTCTTAACTCAAGCAGCTGCTGGCTGTTGAGGCTGACAAACCCAAGGTCAACAAGTAAAATGGCATAGTCCCAAGATTATCAAGCAACACAACAGGCCACTAGTTCAAGTACAGAAACAGTTCCAAGATTGACAGAAAACATGGCAGATAACTGATTACTTGGCTAAATGCAGGATGCAAATGTGCCAAGAAGCTAGAGACCTTTCTCAAAGCTTCTTCTTAATACTAGAAGCAGACCACATGCCTAAGGCTGCTACTCAGCTGCTCACAGTAGATTCCACCATGGAGTTGATTACCAGTCTCATCATGGGGAATAACTACATCCAGCTGCCCAGCCACTCAAACAGGCCCAGATATGTTGACACTTTAACCTTAACTACCACAGTAGGGTTGCTATGAGTTAGAACTGACTTGATGGACCCTAACAACAATAACATCCTCAGAGATAGCATGTGTTCTACTGAAATTACATAAACTATTTACTGATTTGAAGCAATGAGTGAAATGTCCATTTTCAGACCTGCTTATCCTTATGCCCTCAACTTCATACCTACAATTGAAAATCTGCCATGTCATAACATTTCACTTTTTGTTTTCTCACTCCCTTCTTCTTGTAACCAGTGCCAGCACCTATAACATATAGAACTCTGGAGGTATAGTGGTTAAGGCACTTGGCCGCTAACCAGAAGATCAGAGGTTCAAACCCACCAGCAGCTCCACAGGAGGAAAAGGAGGCAATATACTAAAGATTTATAGCCTTGGAAACCGAATGGGGGTCACTATAAGTTGCAATTGACTCATTGGCAGTGGGTTTGTTTTTTAGTTTTATAGCATACAGAATCTATGCTAATTGCCAGGAAGCAGGGAAGATGTAACTTTCAAATTGGCCTCATGAGTTCAAGACTAAAATGGTTCTCATTTTTTGATAAACTTAATTTCAGGACCTTTTGTACTGGTTAGAAAAGTAATTTCCTTTATTATTGTTTTATGCTAAGCTGTTTACATGTTATTGACAAAATTGTATGATTGACTTGGCTAGAAATGGATACTTCAGTATTTACAAGTAATTCTGCTTTAGTTATGACACTTTTATTCCAAAGGATATGTTTTAAAAATATTTCTTACTATTTTTTTCTCACTAAAGTCCAAATCACATTTTTTGTATCACATTATACAAATGCAACAGGATTTAGTAGTTTGAAAGCAGAATGAGAAACATTTATTATTTTACGCTCTCCAATCAATTTTAGGTTTTTACCTTGAAGTTTCATGCTGTAGTTTAGTAGAGTTGAAGCTTACTACTTTCAGAGGAAGATGTGTTTTTCATCCTGACTCTGAAATTTAGTTGCTATGTAGTTTTGGGAAGCTTCTAAAACATATTTGAACCCCAATTTAATTGTTTAAAAAATTTTAATAAAATCTATGTTATGAATTTTATATTTATGAAATATTTTGAATAGAGAGGTATTCAAAAGGATAGTTGAAGAAAAGTAAATAAAAATTACAGATCACTAATAGAAGAAGTAAGAATGTGATCTCTTCTGTTCTTACATTTACTTACTTTAACACTCATAGTACTATTGTTTTTAAATAATCAATTGAAAAGGAAAAGATAAACCCACTCAGCACACAGCATTTGCTAATGTAGTTTTCTCTTAAAGAAATATGAATTAATATACAATATTCTGAAATGATTTGAAAGACATTGTAAAATTGAGACCAATTTCTTTACCTGCAGAGTTACAGGGGATCCCTGTGTATAACATTTCTTCCTGGTAACTAGAATATTGCAATAATGTGCTTATCCTTGAAAGAGTAAAAGCAAATGAGTCTTTATCTTTTATGCAAAGACCTTAAGGATATATTTTCCAGCCTGACGAGTTGGCAGGTGTATTTTGTTCATTAATGTATTGATTCATTTATTTATTCACCCACACATTCATCTTATCTTTAAGTTATATATAGTTAACTCAATATTTCAAAATATTTTGGATAACATGAAAATACTGATTTGGAAGATGAAGAATGACTATGAACAAATGATTGCATGCTTTTTCATAATATGCTATGAGAAAGCACTAGATTATTAACTAAAGTATTAAGAATATGTACACATACAACTTTCTGACTACTTCAGTTGTTCATCTTCTAGCACCTGAGCATATAGCACAGTGGTTGACAAAGAGAAAAAAATTGGCATAAGTGTTTTGAAATTATTAATTGAACAGCAATAATATGGATAAATCGTAATTTCTATTTTAGGTAAAGGTAATACACCAGAATTAAAGTGTTCAAATACAAATTTTAAATCAGCATTTTCATACAGAATCTGTGGACAACATGCAGAGTCTCTCTTGCCACTGCCTGCGTTGCTGGCATTTGTTCACTCTGTTTTTCTATGAACAGCTATCAATTCTATTCAAACTGCTGGGAATGAGTTTTTAACTCAGTGAATCAATCAGAAGTTTGTCTCGTTGTGTGAGTAAATCCTCCTATTTATATTTTCTATTCTAATCTTATTAATTTCAAAAAAACAAACAAGAGAACAGTGCAGTGGAGAAGTGGGGGTTGTTCACGAAGGAAAGCAAAAAGGAGAAATTAATAACAGTAAACACTTACAAGTTAATACTATCTTTTATTAAGCTGGATATGCAAACCAGGAAACCTGGCAATATCCAACCATGTTTCTTTCAGGCACAGGTAAGAATCACTGCCCATATTTGGTTGAGATACTGAGAGAACTCTTTTGGTTTATAACAAAATCCTCTCTGTTCAGTAAACTAGAAAAAAAAAAAAAGTAGTGATGCTCAAGGCAACAGACGAAACCCCTGGGAACACTTCCTGGGGGCATTCAACAGTAGCCAGTGCCCAGGGACAATTGCCAGGAGATAATTGGCTCTAGTTGATGAAGGATCACTACCCAAGTAAATCCTATGAATGAATATAACTTTCATGTACCAAGAAATATTCATGTATTTGTATCTTCACAAAGAATTGGTGAAGATAAATGACACAATAATTTAAACACAAAGAAAATTCCAATTTCCCTAATACCTTGAAAGTTCTTAAGGTGTAATCTTATGGATCATAAAGACCACGTAACAGAGAAGGAGATATCCAGTGCCTGGCCTTAACCCAACCCTGGGAAGCTTTGTTCCCCCTCATCCTCTAGGTTTCCCTCTGAGGAATGCAGTGATTTCACTAATTGAGCCCAACTTACATGATTTATAATCGATTTAATGACAAAATAACTCTTCTGAATTTGTCCAAGGTGTCTGTATAACGGTTCAAATGTTATTTATCAGATCAGGGACGAAGCTTGGTCCAGGGACCTGTGTATGAGCTCTGTAATCACCGTTACGTTGCTTCATCTCTGATGCCTCAGTTTCTTCATCTGTTTTGTCAACAAGAGTTTATACTGTCATGGCCTTCTGGTGGTGTGACTCAATGGAACCTGTAAAGCACTTAAATTAGTAACTGATACATGACGCTTGTTAAACCAAAAACCAAACCCACTGCTATCGAGTCGATTCCAACTCATAATGACCCCCATTGGGTTCCAAGCCTGTAAACCTTTACATAAATAGATTGCCTCATCTTCCTCCTGCAGAGCAGTTGGTGCATTTGAACTGCTAACCTTTTGGTTATAGCCAAATGCCTTACTCACTATGCCACTATAGCTCCATGATGGATATTAGCAAGTACTTTAATATCCATCATATATTGTCAGGATGGCAGTATTTCCCAGGTCTTGGAGGTGTGTTTTATATGTCTGTTTTGAATTAAAACTCAATTCAACTGTCCTTAGACAATAGTTAACACACTCTCTTTTCTTTCATATTTATTTCTTTTAAATTATTTTATTATACTTTAAGTGAGAATTTACAGAGCAGAATATGTTTTACATTCAACTTTTTGTGTACATTTGGTTTCCCTCCCAATTACCATCCCCAACATTCTCCTCCTCTTCCTTCCCAATGACCAGGCCCCTCCATGTCTGTGTCCTTCTTGGTTAGGCACTCCTGTCTGTCCACCTTTCCCTCCATGTGAATGGTGCCCCTCTGGTTCCCCATGGCTGATTACTCCAAGGGATGTATCTCCGTAGAGTAGGTCAGAGCATTGCCCTGGGTTGAGTGCTCTGCATGAAAGTCTTATTACCCTTGGACTGAGAGCCAGCCCTGGGGAGTGGGTTTTATCCCAGGCCCAAAGTATATCCCAGGGCCATAGTCTTGGGGGTCCTACCAGACTCCATCCAACCAGTAATTCTGGTCTTTATTGTGTTTTTGAATTCTGTTCCACATTTTTCCTCCCACTCTATCTAGGATCTCCAGTTTTGATCCCTTCGCTAGCGGTTGGCATTGGTAGCTGAGCACAATCTAGTATTCTGGTTGAAGACCATCATGTCCTAAGGCTGATTGTTTCCAAATGCCCATTTTTTGGTACTCTTCTTCCCTTCCAACAATAGGAGACTGTTAGCTACACCTTAGATGGCTGCTCGAAACCTTTTAAGACCCCAGTCACTATTCACCAAAGTAAGTTGTGGAACAAGACTTTTATGTATTATGTTATGCCAATTTAGTCTAGTGTCCCCCAATACTATGGTCCTGAGTCAGCAGATCTGGTGGTTCTCTCTCCCACAGTATCACACTGTCTATGAGGGATTGCTCTATGTCTGTCTTCTATTGCTTCTGTAAATGCTTGTAGTTATTTTGTATCACTAGTATCTGTACAAGATTACTCTCAGCTGAATCTATCATTGGCCTAGAATATATTCCTGTTCACTGACCCCCATCTGATCTCATTTGTGTGTGAATTTATCTGTAGCCTGGTGTTTGGTGTTAGTGGTAATGCAGTATTGTGGATATACTGGTATTAGCCTCTGTCATCTATATTTTATGTGCACAATTCAGTGTCCTCCCTTTCCCCAAAGTTATCATGGTGGTCACAGACTCTTTCCATACCATCCCTCTCCTTTTTCAACTCAGCATGTAGCCCCCAACTAGTCTGAAATTTTCCTCTCCACTTCCCTCCCATTCCCAGTAACCTACAAAGCGAGTTCCCCTCCCTAAGCAAACCCTTCCTTGACTTTTTACAGTAATGGCCTCATACAATATTTGTCCTTCTGTGATTGACTTATTTCACTCAGCATAATGTCCTCCAGGTTCATCCATGTTGTTAGATGATTCGTGAATTCTTCATTGTTCTTTAATGTAGCATGGTATTCCATTGTATGAATGTACCATAATTTGGTTATCTATTCATCAGTTGGGGATCTGGTAGCATAGTGCCTAAGGCATTTGACTACTAACCAGAAGGCTGGCAGTTCAAACCCACTAGCTACTCCTTGGAGGGAAGATCAGGCAATCTATATCTGCAGTGATACCGCCTCAGAAACCCAAGGAGGGGTAACTATGCATCAGGTCCAATTCAATGGCAGTGAGTTCTGAGTTTATTCATCTGTTGATGGGCATTTATGTTGTTTCCATCTCTTTGCTGTAGTGAATTGTGCTGCAATGAACATGGGCATGCATATGTCTGTTCATGTTCTGTCTCTCATCTCTTTAGGATATATTTTTAGTAATGGAATTGCTGGTTCAAATGGTATTTCTATTTTCAGATTTTTAAAGAAATGCCACACCATTTGCCATATTGGTTGTACCATTTTACAGTCCCACCCGCAGTGTATAAGAGTTCCATTCTCTCCGCAACCTCTCCAGCATTGTTATTTTTCTGTCCTGTTGAACTTTGCTATTATTGTTGGTGTGAGATGATATCTCATTATTGTTTCGATTTGCATCTCTTTAATGGCTAATGATCGTGAGCAATTCCTCATTTGTTTGTTGGCCACCAGCATGTCATCTTTAGTGAAGAGTCTGTTCATGTCCCTTTCCCCTTTTTTAATTGTACTGTTTGTCTTTTTGGTGTTGAGGCGTTGAAGTTTTCTATAAATTCTAGAGATAAATCTTTTGTCAGTATGTCATAGGTAAATATTTTCTCCCAATGTGTAAGTTCTCTTTTTATCGTTTTGGAGAAATCTTTCAATGTGCAAAAGAATTTAATTTTTAAGAGGTCCCAGTTATTTAGCTTCTCTTCCACCTCCTGTGCATTCTGGGTTATGCTTGATAGTCTATTTATGCCATAGATTAGGGTCCCTAGATTTGCCCCTATTTTATCTTTGATGAACTTTATAGTTTTGGGTTTTACATGTAAGTCTTTGATCCAACTTGAGGTTTGTGTGTGTGTGTGTGTGTGTGGTGGGGGGCGGGGTGAGGTATTGGTCTTGTTTCATTTTTCTGCAAGTGGATTTCCAATTTTGCCAGCATCATTTGTTAAAGGGGCTATCTCTTCCGCATTTAATGGGTTTTGGTCCTTTGTCAAAGATCAGCTGTCCATAGATTGATGGGTCTATTTCTAAGTTTTTGATTCTGTTCCATTGATCTATCTGTCTATCATTATACCAATATGCTGTTTTAACTAGTGTGGCTGTATAGTAGGCTTTGAGATATGGAAGTGAGAGACCTCCCACGTTGTTGTTCTTCTTCAATAGTGCTCTGCTTGTCCGAAGTCTCTTTCCTTTCCATATGAAGTTAGTAATTGGTTTTTCTATGTCATTAAAAAATGTTGTTGCTATTTGGATCAGGATTGCTTTAACTGTGTAGATTGCTTTGGGTAGTGTTGACATTTTCACAATATTCAATCTTCTTTTCGATGAACAAGGCAGGTTCTTCTATTTATGTAAATTCCTTATAGTTTTTTTGTAGTAGTGCTTTATAATTTTATTTGTATAGGTCTTTTGTGTCTCTGGTAAGATTTATACCTGTTGTTGTTGTTGTTATGTGCTGTCGAGTCGGCCCTGACTCATAGCGACCCCTCCTTGGGTTTCCGAGGCAGTATCACTATGGAAGTAGGATTGCCCAAACTTCCTTCCGAGGAGTGGCTGGTGGGTTTGAACCGCCAGCCTTCTGGTTAGCAGTCAAGTGCTTTAGCCACTATGCTACCAGAGCTGCTATGATTTATACCTAGATATTTTTATCTTTTTGGTAGCTATTTTAAATAGTGTTGTTTTTCTTATTTCTTTTTCAGAGGCCTCTTTGTTGGTGTAGAGGAATCCAACTGATTTCTGTATGTTGACTTTGTATCCTACCACTGTGTTGAACCTCTCTATTAGTTCCAGTAATGTTTTTGCTGAGTCTCTTGGGTTTTCTATGTATAGGATCATGTCATCCACAAATAGAGATACTTTACTTCCTCTTTGCCAATTTGGATTCCTTTTATTTCTCTCTTGTCTTATTGCCCTGGCTAGGACTTCCAATACAATATTAAATAGAAGTGATCATAGAGGGCATCCTTGTCTGGTTCCCATTCGTAAGGGAAATTCTTTGAGTCTTTCTCCATTAATAATAATGTTAGCCATTGGCTTTACATATATATCATTTATTATATCGAGGAATTTCCTTTCTATCTTTATTTTGGTGAATGTCCAGAACAGGATCTGGGTTGGATTTTATCTAATGCCTTTTCTGCATCAATTGATATGATCATATGGCTCTTTTGTTTTGTTTGTGTGGTGGATTACATTGATTGTTTTTCTGATATTGAACCATCCTTGCACACCAAATATGAAACCCACTTGGTCAGGATGTATTATTTTTTTGATAAGTTGTTTGATTCTGTTGGCTAGGAATTTGTTGAAGATTTTTCCATCTATGTTCATAAGGTCTGTAGTTTTCCTTTTTAGTGGTGTCTTTCCCTAATTTTGGTATTAATGTTTTGCTTGCTTCATAAAATGAGTTTGGAAGTATTCCATCTTTTTCTATGTTCTGGAATAGCTTGAGTGTTATAGGTATCAACTTTTCCCTGAATGTGTGGTAAAATTCTCCAGTGAAGACATCAAGGCCAGGAAATTTTCTTGTTAGAAGTTTTTTTTTTTATGACCTATTCAATTTCTTCCTTTGTTATGGGTCTGTCAAATATTCCATCTCTGACTGGGAAAGTTTAGTTTTGTATTTCTAGAAACTTGTCCATCTCTTCTAAGGTCTTGAATTTGTTGGAGTACAGTTCTTTATAATATTCTGTCAATACCTTTATTTCAGTTGGTTCTGTTGTGATGTCACTTTTTTCATGTTTTATTGTTATTTGCATCTTCTCTTTCTTCTCTTCTGTTAGATTGGCCAATGGTTTGTCAATTTTGGTAATCTTTTCGAAGAACCAGCTTCTTATTTTGTTTATTTTGTCTATTGTTTATTTGTCTTCTGTTTTATTTCTGCTCTGATCTTTATTATTTCCTTACGTCTAGATACTGTAGGTTTCCTTTGTTGATGTTTTTCTAATTGTTGGAGTTGTTGAGTTAGACTGTTGATTTTGTTTCTATTTTCTTTTTGAAGTATGGTTTTATTGTTATAAATTGACCTCTGAGTACCACTTTTGCTGTGTTCCAAAGGTTTTGATAAATTGTATCTTCATTCTCATTTGTTTTTAGGAATTTTTTTTTTCATGCTTTATTTTTCTATTATCCAACAGGTTTTGAGTAGTGTATTATTCAACTTCCATGCTTGATGCTTTTTCCTTGATTATTAATTTCTAATTTTATAGCATTGTGGTCTGAGAAGATGCTTTATAGTATTTCAATTTTTTTTTTTTTTTTAATTTATTGAGGCTTGTTTTATGTCCTAGCATATGATCTATTCTGGAGAATGATCTATGGGCACTGGAAAAGAATGTGAACTCTGCTTTTATTGGGTGCAGTGTTCTGTATATGTCTATGAGGTCAAGTTGGTTGATTGTGTTGTTGAGTTTTTCTGTACCTTTGTTGAGTTTTTTTCTAATTGAATTGTCCCTCCTTGGAAGTGGTTTGTTAAAGTCTCCAACTACTATTGTAGAGTTGTCTATTTGCCCTTTCAATTCAGTTAATATTTCCTTCTTACATTTTGGAGCACTTTCATTGGGTGCACAGATATTAATTATGTTAATATCTTCTTGGTCAATTGACTGTTTCAGCATCATGTAGTGTCCTTCTTTGTCTCTTATACTGTTTTTCACCTTGAAGTCTATTTTGTCAGAAATTAATATTGCCACTACCACTCTGTTTTGGTTACCTTTGGATTGGTATATTTTTTTCTAGTCCTTAACTTTTCATTTGTTTTTATCTTTGTGTCTAAAGTGGGTCTCTGGTAAGCAGCATTTTGATGAGTCTTCTTTTCTTATCTGCTCTACCACTCTCTTTCCCTTGACTGATGCATTTAGTTCATTCACATTGAATGTAATTAATGATAGGTGTGAATTGATTGCTGTCATTCTATTGTTTCTTTGGTCATGTTGTTGGAGATTTCCTTGGTCCAAGTGCTGTTCTGTACTGAGTTCATTTTGTTATCAAGTGTTTTCCCTTTTTTTCTTCTTTATTGTTGGTTTTGTGCTTACTAAGTCCGTATGTTTTCATTCTTTCTGGGATTGCTTAGGGGGATAGTTAATTTTCTCTGTGGTTACCTTGGAGTGAATTCTTATCTCTATATATTTGGAACAGTCTGTTCTACAAGGACATTGTCCTGTTTTGATCTCCATTTGAAAGTCTTGCACCCAGAACTTTTATTCTCCCCATTTGCTTTGTTGCTGGTGTCATGTGCAGACTGACTCCTTTGTTCCTTTGTGTACAATATTCTATGAGCTTATTTTGGGTATCTATTTCTGATTTGATTTTAGTGTTGATGTCATGTGTCCTGATTTTAATTTGTTGTTCTCTGTTGTGGGTTCTTTATCAGAAGGACTTAAGCATTTCTTGTAGGGTTGGTCTGGTTTTCACAAAATCCCTCAATTTCTGTTTGTCTGAGAATGTATTGATTTCAGCCTCATATTTGATGGACAGTTTGGCTGGATAAATGATTCTCAGTTGGAATTTTTTTTTTCACTCTGTGTTTTATATATACCATCCCATTGCCTTCTTGCCTGTGTGGTTTCTGCTGAGTAATCCTAACTGGTTCTAATTGTTCATCCATTTTAGGTGACATTTCTTTTTTCCCAGGCTGCACACAAGTTTTTTTTTTTGTGTGTGTGTTTGATTTTGGAGAGTTTGATTATGATATGTCTTAGTGACTTTCTCTTGGGATCTATGCTGTATGAGGTTCGTTGAGTTTCTTGGAAAAAAAAATTTTCTTCCTTATGATATGGGAAAAATTTTTCTGTTAACAAGTCTTCCACAATTTTCTCAGTGTTTTTTCTTTTCTTCTTCTTTCTTTCTTTCTTTTCTTTTTTTTTTTTTTTTGTCTCTTTTTGTTCTGGTATTCCAATGTGTTATATGTTGTTTCTTTTCATGTCATCCCATATAACTCTTAAGCTCTCTTCATGTCTCTTAAGTCTTTGTTCTAATTTTTCTTCATACAGGCTGCTGTCAAGGGATTTATCTTCTAGTTGGGAAATGTGTTCTTCAGGAAGCTCTAGCCTATTCTTCCATGCTTCCACTGTGTTGTGTAATTCTGTAATTTTAGTGTTCATCTTCTGGATTTCTAACTACTGTTTTTGTATGAGTTCTGATTGTGTATTAACCTTGTTATTTTGTCCATGAATGCTTTTCTGGAGTTTTTCCAGGGTACTGTCAGTGTTCTTCTTGGTTCTGTTTGAGGTTTCCTTAAGAGCATCTTGTAGAGTTCTATAAACATAGCTTCTAAACTCCTTCTTGGATAATTCTATTGCATCCTCTTCTTCCATGTGTCATGATGTTTTTGTCTGGGATTTTATTTCTATTGTATTGTCCTTCTTTTAAAAAAAAAAATTATTTTGTGTTTGCCTGTTGTTTCCTAGACATTTTGAAGTTGTTGTCTTTAACTGTTAGTTATGTATTGATTTGTTTTGCCTTAATTTTATGTTTAAGTATTTTTTCAAGGATGGAGCTGGTGTATATTTTTTTGGTTGTTATTAATTCAAGTGTTCTGGATTGCTGTGCAGTTTTCTTTGTGTTGATGGAATCACTGTGGGGAATGTGGATTCAGGTCTCTAATCATCGTGAAGGGGATTTAGAGTTGGGATGAGCAGGTGCTGTGGTGGCTTGCTGTGGTTCTTCTATTGGGTGAGGCAGAAGAGAAGGGGAAAAGGAGGAATAAAATAAAAAGAAAAGGGAAAAAACCAAGTTGCTGGTAGCAAGTTCCCACTTTCCTTGTTTCCATGGTTCCTGCTGTTTCCAGGGTTTTGTTTTGAGTCTGCTTGGGATGGCTACCAATGATGATGTTTTGTTGTCTGTTATAGACCCGCAGTTCAAAATCATCAAAGACCTCAATTGTTAGGGGGTTGCTACTTTCCACTTGGGTCATATAGCCACAAAAACTCTGTATTCCGGACCCCTCTGTGCTAATAAGCTGTCCTGGAAGAGCTGGATCCCAGCCTTGCACTGTGAGCTCATCCCAAGGCCTGCTTACCTGTGGCATGTTTCCTCCCTTCTCTCTTTCTGCTACTAGCTCAACTATGACCTGAGCTAGAGGGATTTCTGCTCTGTTTCTCATAAATATTGTCCACTTACTCAGCTCAGTTCCCAAGGTTACCATCAGAAGCTGCTGTTGTGAGTAGTTCGAGTCCCTGAAGCCGCTGCTGGCATTTCGATGTGCTTCCTTTCTTATTTTCTCTGTGGTTTGCTCCTATTGTTTAAAGAGTTTTCTGCTTCTCCGTCTCACCTTCTCACCCACCTCCAGACAGTCTTATTTATTTTTATTTTTCCTGGCTGTTTACCCTGCTTCTTATTCCTTTTTTTTTTTTTTTTTTCTCCTTCTCCACTAAATCTGACCTTCTCTAACTTAATGAGCTGTTGACAGCCCCAGAATCCCTGCTTCAAACTGCTGCACCTAATTTTTCAGGCATTAAGATGGTAGAGGGAACAAATGTGTGGGCTACAGGTAAAATGCCATCTTCCAACTTTATTTCTTAATTTATGAGGCAATTTTTTACCTTCTATTGTGGATTCTACCATTAACATTTTTTTATTGTTGTTGAAAATATACACAAAAATGTATAAAATTGATCTATTTTCATGTATACAATGCAATTACATTGATGATATTCAAATTTTGCTTTCATTCTCATTTGCCTATTAACAAAAAATAACACAAAGCTTCCAGTGGACATTTTTTACTAGTGAAGCTAGACTGTTGTGTGGCTTAAAGAAGTCTTCAGGGGTTATTTTTGGCTTATATTTTTGGATTTAAAGATTATTTCATAGCAGTAGTTTCAAGTTTGATCTAACCTCAGTGGCTCCAGAAACTCTGAATTCCTTGAGAATTGATATTCTTTTCTACATTTTTAACTCTTTTGATTAGGATATTACTTTAGAATCTTTGATCAAAAAGTTCAGTAATGGTAGTTGGGCACCATCCATTTCTTCTGGTCTTGCACCAAAAGAGGCAGTTGCTTGTGGAGGCAACAATCTTATCCTCCATATATTCCTATTCCTGATTCTTCATTCTCTGTTGATTCAGGTAAATAGAGACCAATATTCTTACCTTGGATGGCCACTTGCAAGGTTTTCAGATCCCAGGCACTACATAACAAACTAGAAAGTAGAACAGAAACACTAAAAAACTATTAGTTCAGTTAACTGGAATTTCCCATGAGTTCATGACTGTAAAGCCCCCAACCAATAAACCAAATATGAAGTGTTTTGTTGTACATAAGCAGCCGATTTGAAGCACTTACTGATGACTTTATGTTGAAATGTAATCCATACTGAAGACTGTTGTCTTTGATCTTCATCAGCATAACTCTTTTTTTTATGTTATGTGTGTATGTGTGTGTGTGTGTGTGCATTTTCCTACTTATTACAGAAGTGCAAGCTACTGACATTATTTACATCAGTTGACTCTTCATCCATTACCCTTAATCAATGCATTTTTTCCCATAACTATTACAACAAACTCAGTCCTCTGCGAAAAATACTTCCCCTTTTTCCTCCTTTCCATGCACTTATAGCTACTAATATACTTTCATCTCTACATATTTGTCTGTAAAATAACCCGAATCCAAACCCTGTGCCATTGAGTCGATTCTGACTCATAACAACTCTATAGAGCAAACTCATAACAACTCTATAGAGCAAACTCATAACAACTCTATAGACAGAGAAGAACCAACCCATGATATTTCCAAGGCTGTAATCTTTACCTTTGACTCCCACAGCTTTCTCCCATGATATGGCTGGTGGGTTCAATTTTTTTCACTTAGCATCCAAGTGCTTTACCACTGTGTCACCAGGGCTCCTATATAAGTGAAGTCATAAAGTATTTGTCTTTTTTGTTTCACTTAAGATAGTGTCCTCAAGCTCCATCCATGTTGTACCCGGTATCAAGACTTAATTTTTCTTTCTGGTTGAATAGTAGGCCATCAAATATTGTTGTGGTTAGGTGCCATCCAGCCTGTTCCAAATCATAGCAACCCTATGTACAACAGAACGAAACACTACCTGGTCCTATGTTACCCTCACAATTGTTGAAATCTCACAGCCAATTTGTCAATCTATCTCACTGAGGGTTTTAACATTTTTTTAAGATCCTGTGTTTTACCAAGGATGATATCTTTTCCTGGGACTGGTCCTTTCTGACAACATGACAAAATTAAGTGAGATGAAGTCCGGCCATTTTTGCTTTTACAGAACATTCCAGCTATACTTCTTCCAGGACAGATCTGTAATTCTGGTAATCTGTGGTATTTTCAGTATTCTTTGACAAAACCACAATTCAACTGCATAGATTCTTCCTTGGTCTTCCTTACTCATTATGCAATTTCCATATGCATATGACACCATGGAAAAATACCATGGCTTGAGTTAGGTGCACCTTAGTCTTCAAAGTGACATCACTGCTCTTTAACACTTTAAAGAAGTCTTTTGTGGCAGATTTGCCTAGATCACTGTGCTCTCATTTTTTGGCTGCTGCCTCCATGAGCATTAATTATTGTCTAACTAAAATGAAATCCTTGGCAACTTCTATCATCATTTATCATGATGTGGCTTATTGGTCCAGTTGTGAGGATTTTTTTTTTTTTTTAAATTTATGTTGACATGTAATCCATACTGAAGGCTGTAGACTTTGATCTTCATCAGTAAGTGCTTCAAGTCTTCCTTACTTTCTGCATCTGTATATCTTAGGTTGTTAATGAGTCTTCCTCCAACGCTTATGCTGCATTCTTCTCCATATTGTCCAGCTTCTCAAATTATTTACTCAGCATACAGATCAAAGATGCATGTGAAAGGATACAACCCTGATGCACACCTTTCCTTATTTTAATTGATACATTATCTCCTTGTTCTGTTTGAACAATTGTCTCTTAGCCTATGGACAGCTTCTTCATAAGCACAATTAAGTGTTCTGGAATTCTCATTTTTCTCCATGTTATCCACAATTTTTATTATCTACAAAGTTGAATGCCTTTGCATAGTCAATAAAACATAGTTCAACATCTTTCCAGTACTCTTTGGTTTCAGCCAAAACACATCTGACACCAACAATGATATCTCTCATTCCACACCCTCTTCTCAATCCAGCTTGAATTTCTGGCAATTCCCTTTCAATATACTGTTGTAACCATTTTTTAATCACCTTCTGCAAAATTTTACCTGTGTGTGATATTAATGATACTGTTCAATAATTTCTGCATTTTTCTTGATCACATTTCTTTGGAATGGGCTCAGATATGGATCTCCTCTGGTCAATTGGCCAGGTAGCTGTCTTCCAGTTTTCTTGGCATAAAGAGTGAGTGCCTCCAGCACTGCATCCATTTGTTGAACCATCTCAATGGATATTCTATCAATTCCCGGAACCTTGCTTTTTGCTAATTCTTTCAGTGCAGCTTGGGCTTCTTCCTTCATTACCATTGTTCCTGATCATATGTTACCTTCTGAAATGGTGGAATGTCAATTGATTCGTATTTGTCCAGTGACTCTGTGTATTCACCCTATCATCTTTTGATACTTCCTACATAGTTCAATATTTTTTCCCATAGAATCCTTCAATATTGCTACTTGAGGCTTGAAAATGAAAGTCCTTCTGTTCTTTCAGTTTGAGAAATGTTAAGTATATTCCCCTCTTTTAGTTTTCCAATTCCAAGTCTGTGCACATTTCATAATAAAACTGTACTTTATTTTCTTGAGCCTCACTGAAATCATCTGTTCAGCTCTTTTATTTCATCATTTCTCCCTTTTGCTTTAGCTACTCTCCATTCAAGAGCAAGTTTCAGAATCCCTATTGACATCCATTTTTGTTATTTCTTCCTTTACTGTTTTTAAAATAACTTTCACTTTCTTTGTGTATAATGTTCTTTCTTTTTAACTTTTTTATCGTGATTTGGGTGAAACTGTACCAAGCAGATTCATTTCATATTCAACAGTTCATACACATTTTGTTTTGTGACACTGATTACATTCTCTGCAATGTAACAGCTCTCCTCCCACTTCTTTCCTATGGTTACCCTTTCTCTGTGTCCTTCTTGCCTATGCATTTCTGCTTCCATACATTTCTCCCTGTATAAATACTGTCCTTCTAATCTCTCATGGTTGATTGTTCTAAGGAATACATCTCCCCAGTGTAGGTGTTCAGCTAGTAGGCCTGTCTATTGTTTGGCTGAGAGTAAAGCCACAAGAGTGAGTTTAATTCCAGGCCTGAGAGTTGACTTGGAGCCATAGTCTTGGGGGTTCCACTTGTGCCTATCAGACCAGTAAGTCTGGTCATTTTTATGATTTTGACGTGTGTTCCACATTTTTTTTCCTCCCACAGGATCTCCAATTTTGATCCCTTTCCAAGTGGTTGGAATTGGCAGCTGGGTACCATCTAGATCTTCTGTTCTCAGGCTTATAGAGCCTGAGGTTCTCCTGGTCCATTAGTTCTTTGGACTGTTTACATGTGTTTTTGGTTTTCTTCACTCTTCTTTGCTCTTGATGAGGAGAGATTAATAGTTGCATCTTAGATGGCTGCTCACAAGCTTTTAAGACCCTAGTTGCTACTCACCAAAGTAAGATGTAGAACAATATTTTTGTATACCACATTGTTCCAACTGAGCTTTATGTTCCCTGTGACTATGATGCCCAGCCTGCAGGCCCAGTGACTCCCTCCCTCAAGGTGCTAACTACCACAATGAGTCTTTTGTATCCTTGGTAATATTTATTCCTAAATGTTTTATCTTCTTGGCAGCCATTGTACATGATATTGTTTTCCTTATTTCCTTTTAAGAGATGTCCTTGTTGATGTAGAAAAATGCAACTGATTTTTGTACATTGAAGTTGTATCTTGCCATTCTGCTGAATTTTTCAATTAGTTCCAGTAGTTTTTGTGTTGAGTCTTTCAGATTTTCTATGTATAGGATCATGTCATCTGCAAATAGAGATAGTTTTACCTCTTTTTAGCCAATTTGGATGCTGTTTTTTCCCCTCTTTCTTACCTTGTTGCCCTAGCTAGAGCTTCCAACACAGTGTTGAATAGAAGTTGTGATAAAGGACATCCTTACCTGGTTCCCATTAGCAAGGGTAATGTTCTGAGTCTCTCTCCATTGAGAACAATGTTGCATGTTGAGGAATTTCCCTTCTATTCCCATTTTGCTGAATGGGTGCTGGATTTTATCAAATGCTTTTTATGCATCAATGATACGATCATGTGGTTCTTTTCCTTTGTTTTATTTATGTGGTGTTTTACATTTATTATTTTTCTAATGTTGAACCATCCTTGCATACATGATATTATCTCACTTGGTCATGTTGTTTTATTTTATTTTATTTTTCTTTGATATAGTGTTGGATTCTATTGACTCGGATTATACTTGCTCCCTAGAATGAATTTGGGTGTGCCATTATTTTCTAAGTTCCAGAACAGCTTGAGTAGGATAAGTGTCAACTCTTCTCTGAATGCTTCACAGAATTATCTAGTGAAGCCATCTGGGCCAGAATGTTTTTGTCTTGGGCGGCTTTTTATGAATTTCTCAATTTCTTCCTATATTGTGGGTCTCTTCAAATTTTCTACCTCAGTATTTTCTACTTTAAGTAGATCTTGTGTTTCTAGAAATGTATCCATTTTTTTCTAGGTTTTTAAATTTGTTGATGTACAGTCCATAGGATTTTGTTATTTTCTTTTTATGTTAGTTGGCTCTGTGATGATGTTGCCCATTTCATTTATTATTTACATTATGTGCATCTTCTCTTTTTTTTTCTTTAGTTATATTGGCCATTGATTGGTCTATTTTGTTAATATTATCAAAGATCTAACTTCTACTTTTGCTGATTTTTTTTCTACTGATTTTTAGTTTTCTGCTTTGTTTATTTCTGCTCTGATTTTCTGTATTTCCTTTCTTTTGGACACTTAAGCCTTATTTTAAGACAAACTAAGAAGAAAGAGGAGGCCATCCACTTCCCAAAAATTGGTCAAGGAAAACCTTATGAATAGCAGAGAAACACTGTCTGATACATTACTGGGGAACTTTATGGATAGCTTGGAAACATTGTCTAACACAGTGCAGGAAGACAAGCCTCTTGGGTAGGAACACACTCAAAATAAGACTGGGAAAGAGCTGCCTCATCAGAATAGAACAAACTTAATGATATGGGTAAAGTAAGTCTTTCAGGACCTCCATGGCACTACTCAAATTGAGGAGAAACACCTACAAACATCTATTAATAATCAGAATATGGAATGTATGAAGCATGAACCTAGGAAAATTGGAAGTTGTCAAAAATGAAATGGAATACATAGAGATTGATATCCTAGACATTAGTGAGCTGAAATGGACTGGTTTTGCCCATTTTGAATCAGACAACCATATGACTACTATACCAGAATGACAAATTGAAGAGGAATGGCATGGCATTCATCATCACAAAGGATGTTTCAAGATCTGTCCTGAAGTATAATGCTGTCAGTGATAGGATAATATTCATAAGTCTACAAAGAAGACCCATTAATACTACTATTATTCAAATTTATGCACCAGTCACCAAAGCAAAAGATGAGGAAATTGAAGATTTTTATCAACTTCTACAGTCTGAAATTACTGAACATGAAATTGAGATGTGTTGCTTATCACTGGTGACTAGAATGCAAAAGTTGGAAACAAAGAAGAATCACCAGTAGTTGGAAAATTTGGCCTTAGTGACAGAAATAATGCTAGAGATTGTATGATAGAATTTTGCAAAACCAATGACTTATTTATTGCACATACCTTTTTTCAACAACACAAATGGTGGCTATACACATGGACTTTGCCAGATAGAGTACAAAGGAATTAGATTGACTACATCTGTGGCAAGAGGAGATAGAAATGCTTAATATCTTCAGCCAAAGCAATGTCAAGAGCTGATTGTGGAACGGACCATCAATTGCTCATACGCAAGTTCAACTTGAAGTTGAAAACAATTAAAACAAGTCCAAGAGAGTCAAAATATGACCTTGAATATATCCCTCTTGAATTTAGAGACCATCTAAAGAATACATTTGATGCATTGAACATCAATGACCGAAAACCTGATGAATTGTGAGATAACATCAAGAGCATTATCCATGAAGAAAGCAATAGATCATTAAAAATACGAGAAAGAAACAAAAGACCCAAATGGATGTCAGAGGAGATTCTTGGTCTATTGACCCTTTTATCATCCTATAATGCCCTTCAGGGGACAGTAGCTAAAGGAAATGAAAGAAATGACAAGATAAAACAGTTGAACAGAAGATTTCAAGGAGCATCTTGAGCAGACAAAGTCAATTACTATAATGCAATGTGCAAAGACCTGGAGTTTGAAAAACAAAAGGGAAGAACACACTCAGCATTTCTCAAGCTGAAAGAACTGAAGAAAAAAATTAAGCCTTGAGGTGCAATATTGAGAGATTCTATGGGCAAAATATTGAATGATGCAGGAAACATCAAGAGAAGATGGCAGGAATACACAGAGTCACTGTACCAAAAAGAACTGGTCAATCTTCATCTGTTTCAGGAAGTGGCATATGATCTAGAACCAATGGTAATGAAGGAGGAAGTCAAAGGTGCAATGAAAGAATTGGTGAAGAATAAGGCTCTGGGAATTGACAGGAATACCCATTGAGATATTTAAACAAATGGATGCCCCATTGGAGGCAGTCACTCAGTTATGCCAAGAGATTTGGAAGACAGCTACCTGGCCAACTGACTGGAAGTGATCCATATTTGTACCCATTCCAAAGAAAGGTGATCCCACAGAATGTTGAAATTATAAAACAATGTCATTGATATCACGTGCAAGTAAAATCTTACTGAAGATAGTTAAAAAAAACAGTTGCAACAGTATATTGACAGAGAACTTCCAGAAATACAAGCTGTATTCAGAAGAGGATGTGGAACGACGGATATCATTGCTGATGTCAGATGGATCTTGGCTCAATGCAAAGAATACCAGAAATATGTTTACTTGTGTTTTATTGACCATGCAAAAGCATTTGATTGTGTGGATCGTAGCAAATTGTGGGTAACATTGAGAATAATGGGAATTTCAGAACGCTTCATTGTACTTATGAGGAACATGTACATAGACCAGGAGGCTGTCATTCAAGCAGAAAAAGGGAACACTGTATGGTTTTAAATCAATAAGGGAGTGTGTCAGGTTGTATCCTTTCACCATACTTATTCAATCTGTATGCTGAGCAAATAATCCAAGAAGCTGGACTATATGAAGGAGAACATGGCACAAGGATTGGAGGAAGAATTATTAAAACCTGCAATACACTGATGACACAACTTTGCTTGCTGAAAGTGAGGATGACTTGAAGCACTTACTTACTGATGAAGATTGAAGAATACAGTCTGCAGTATGGATTACGTCTCAATATAAAGAAAACAAAATCCTCATAACTGGATCTATAAGTGGCATTACAATAAATGGAGAAAAGATTGAAATTGTCAAAGACCTCACATTGCTTGGTTCTGCAATTGACACCAATGGAAGCAACAGTCAGGACATCAGATGATGTATAGTACTGGGAAAATTGGCTGTAAAGGACCTTTTTTCAGTGCTGAAGAGCAAAGATGTCTTCTTGGGGGCTAAGGTGTACCTGACACAAGCCATGACGTTTTCAATTGCCTCATATGCATATAAGAGCTGGAAAATGAATAAGGAGGACCGAAGGAGCATTGATGCTTTTGAACTGTGGTGTTGGCGAAGGATGCTGAAAATTCTGTGGACTGCTAAAAGAACTAACAGATCTGTCCTGGAGGAAGTGCAGCCAGAATGCTCCTTGGAAGCAAGAATGGCCAGACTTCATCTCACCTATTTTTGTTATGTTGTAAGAAGGGACCATTCCCTGGAGAAGGATGTCATGCTTGGTAGGGTGGAGGGTCGA
>NW_006922162.1:1123596-1135557 GCF_000298275.1 Orycteropus afer afer
ATGATGGGCTCAAGTATAGCAGGGATTGTGGGGCTGGCGCGGGATCGGGCAGTGTTTCATTCTGCTGTGCATGGGGTCGCTATGAGTTGGAAATGACTCGACGGCACTTAACAACAACAACAACATCACTATGCAATGCCCTTCATTGTCCCTTATGCTGAATTTTCCCTTGATACCTATGTTATCAGAAATTAATATTGCCACTCTGGCTCTTTTTTGGTTACCATTCACTTGATTTTTCCCACCAACCCTTGATTTTTAATTTATTTTTTATCTTTGTGTATAAGTTGAGTCTCTTGTAGGCAGCATATAGGTGGAACTTCTTTTCTTATCCAAGATGCCACTCTCTTTATCTTGACTGTTGTATTTAGTCCATTCACATTGAGTGTTGTTGATATCAAGTTTGAATTTGGTGCTATCATTCTCTTATGTTTCTTTTTGTTGTGGTACTGATAGTTTCTTTGTTCTAATATTTTTCTGCACTGAGTTCATTTTATTATCAATTTTTCTTTCCCTTTTCTTTGTTATTGTTGCTTTTATATTTATTAAGTTCTTGTGATTTTCTCCTTTTTTATTTTCATTAGAATGTTTATTAATTTTCTTTATGGTTATCCTATAGTAAATTATTATGTCTCTCAGTTTGGAAAAGACTGTTTTGTATTGACATCACCCTGACTTCTCCATATGGAAGTTTTGTAATTATACAATTTATTCACTCTATTTGCTTTGTAATTGTTATCATTTACAGATTTACTTCTCTGGTTCTCTATTCTCTGTTTTGTAAGCTTATTTTAGATTTAAATTTTTTTTTCCTAGTTTGGTTTCTGCTTGGTGCTGTCACATGTCTTCATCTTAAGATGTAGTTTCCTATTGTTTATTTTTATTGGAAAGATTCCCTTTAGATTTCTTGTAGGGTTGGCTTTTTTTTTTTTTTTTTTTTTTACAAATTCCCTTAATTTCTGTTTGGCTGGAAATGTCCTAATTTTGCCATCATAATGGAGGGACAGTTTTGTTGGATATATAATTCTTAGTTAACATTCTGTATATGTCATCCCATTGCCTTTTTGCCTTCATTATTTCTGCTGGGAAATCAATGCTTAGTCCTGTTGGTTGCTTTTTGTAGATAACATTTTGTTTTACCTAAACTGCTCTCAAGATTGTTTCTTTGTGTTTGATTTCTGAAAGTTCGATAATGATATGTCTTGGTGATTTTCCTTTGGGGTCTATCTTATATGGGATATGTTGAGCTTTTTGGATGGATCTCTTTTCACCTTTCATGATATATTAAGCAACTTTTCTGTTAGCACATCTTCAATGATTTTCCCTGTGCCTTTTTTTTTTTTTACCTCCATTTGTTCTTGAATTTCAGACGTATGTTTATTCTTTTGATATCATCCCATGTAACTCTTAGGTTTTGTTCATTTTGCTTCATTTTCTTTTCTTATTTTTCGTTATACAAGCTGATGTCAATAGATTTGTCTTCTAGCTGGAATATGTGTATTTTAACCAGTTAGATTAGACTATTTTGTCCTTCCCAATATGTTATCTATCTCTGTAATTTTACTGTTCATCTTCTGGACATCTAATTACAGTTTTTGTATGAATTCTAATTGTCTATGGCAGCTTAGTATTTGTCTATTGTGGTATAACTCTGGTAACATAGTGCCTAAGGCACTTGACTGCTAACCAGAGGCTGGTGGTTCAAACACACTAGCCACTCCTTGGAAGGAAGGTTGGGCAATCTACTTCTGTAGTGATACCACCTTGGAAATCCAAGGAGGGGTCACTATGAGTCAGACAAACTCAATGGCAAAATTGCAACAACAACAACACTTATTTTGTAATTTTGTTCTTGTTTGATTTTCATGAATTCTTCAAGGTTATTACCAGTCTTTTCCTTGCTTTAATTTATGTTTTTCTTGACCTTTTGAAAGTCTCTATATAATTATCTTTTGAATTCTTTTTCAGGTAGTCTTATTTCCTGTTCTTCTCCATGGAGATTTTCTTTAATCTTTATTTCACTTTATTTTGGTCACTTGCTTCCATTTCCTTGTCCTGTTTCTTTATTTGAGTTGAAGTTGTCTGTTGTCTCTGAGACGTTTTGAAATTGTTGATTTTTATTTGTTGATTGTGTGTTAGTTTGTTTCAATATATCTGCATGAGTGGGGCAGGTGTGCTTTTTTGGTTGTTAACTTGGCAGCACTGAGGCACTCCACAGCTAGATTGGTAGAACAATTGATGGGAATGTGGGTATGTGTCTCTGTTTGACATGAAGAAGAGCTGCAGTTGGGGTGAACAGGCCCACTGTATGTTGTTGATCCTGTGGTATAGGAGCTGATACTGGATTCTGTTCATTAGATGAGGTGGTCAGTGCAATAGACATGACTGACTAGTGGAGAGTTAATGTGCTCTTCCTGTTGGATTAGGCAAGAAGAGAAAAGGGGTGAGGGACAGAGAAGAAGACGAGAAGGAAGAGTAACAAAGATAGAATAAAATAACAGGAAAAAGAAAATGGGGGTGATTGAGTTGGAAGATTGGTAAACATGTAAGAAGATGAAGAGGAGGAGGGGGAAACAAACAGGCAAAAATGGATGTTATTGTCAGGTGCGGTTGAGTCATTTCTGACTCATAGTGACCCCATGCACAGCAGAACAAAACAAGACTGATCCCGTGTCAGCCCCATGATCCTTGCTATACTTGAACCCATTGTCGCAGCCATGTGTCAATTCATCTCGTCGAAGGTCTTCCCTTTTTTTTGTTGACCCTCCACCTTACCAAGCATGATATCCTTCTCCAGGAAATGGTCCCCTCTGACAAAATGACCAAAGTAGGTGAGGTGAAGTCTGGCCATCCTCACTTCCAAGGAGCATCTTGGATGCACTTCCTCCAGGACAGATGTGTTTGGCAGTCCATGGTACCTTCAGCATTCTTTGCCAGCACCACAACTCAAAAGCATCAACTCTTCTTCGCTCTTCCTTATTCATTGTCCAGCTCTCACATGCGTATTAGGCGATTGGGAATATCATGGCTTGTGTCAGGTGCACTTAGTTCTCAAGGAGATATACTTGCTCCTCAGCACTTGAAAGAGTTCCTTCACAGCTGACCTGCCCAGTGCTACACATTGTCTAATGTCCTGACTGCTGCTTCCATTGGCATCGATTGTAGAACCAAGCAACGTGAATTCTTTGAAAACCTCAATCTTCTCTCCATTTATCGTAATGCTGCTTATTGGTCCAGTTGTGAGGATTTTCATCTTCTTTATATTGAGATGAAATCCGTACTGCAGACTGTGTTCCTCAATCTTCATCAGTAAGTGCCTCATGTCATCCGCACTTTCGGCAAGAAAAGTTGTATCGTCTGCATATCTCAGGTTGCTAATGATTCTTCCTCCAATCCTGATGCCATGTTTTTCTTCATATAGTCCAGCTTCTCGGATTATTTGCTCAGCATATAGATTGAATAAGTATGGGGAAAGGATACAATCCTGATGCACTCCCCTCCTGATTTTAAAACATGCAGTGTCCCCTTGTTCCATTTGAATGACAGCCTCCTGGTCAAGGTACAGTTTCCTCATGAGTACAATCAAATCAAATGTTCAGGAATTCCCATTCTTCTCAATGTTATCCATAATTTGTCATGATTCACACAATCAAATGCCTTTGCAGAGTCAATAATGCACAAGTAAACATCTTTCTGGTATTCTTTGCCTTGAGTCAAGATCCATCTGACAACAGCTACGATATCCCTTGTTCCACGTCCTCTCCTGAATCCATCTTGCACTTCTGAAAGTTCTCTGTCAATATACTGCTGACACTGTTTTGAATTATTTTCAGTAAGATCTTACTTGCTTGCGATATTAATGATATTGTTCGATAATTTCCACATTGTGTGAGATCACCTTTCTTTGGAATGGGTACAAATATGGATCTCTTCCAGTTAGTTGGCCAGGTAGCTGTCTTCCAAATCTTGGCATAACTGAGTGCGTGCCTCCAGTGCAGCACCCATTTGTTGCAATATCTCAATGGGTATTCCATCAATTCCCAGGGCCTTGTTCTACGCCAATTCCTTCATAGCAGCTTTGACTTCCTCCTTCAGTACCATTGGTTCTAGATCATATGCCACTTCCTGAAATGGATGAAGATTGACTAGCTCCTTTTAGTACAATGAGTCTGTGTATTCCTTCCATCTTCTTTTGATGCTTCCTGCATCATTCAATATTTTGCCCATACAATCTTTCAATATTGCAACTCGAGGCTTAAATTTTTTCTTCAATTCTTTCAGCTTGAGAAATGCTGAGCGTGTTCTTCTCCTTTGGTTTTCTAACTCCAGGTGTTTGCACATTTCATTATAGTAATTGGTTTTTTCTTCTCAAGCCACTCTTTGAAATCTTCAGTTCAACTCTTTTATCTTGTCATTTCTTTCATTTGTTTTAGTTACTCTCCACTCAAGGGCAAGTTTCAGAGTCTCTTCTGTCATCCACTTTTGTCTTTTCTTCTTTTGTTGTCTTTTAAGTGACCTCTTGCTTTCTTCATGGAGGATGCTGTTGATGTCATCCCACAATTCATCTGGTTTCCAGTCACTGGTGTTCAATGCATCAAATAATCTATTCTTTAGATGGTCTATAAACTCAGGAGGGATATATTCTAGATCATATTTTGGCTCCCATGGACTTGTTTTAATTGTCTTTAACTTCAAGTTGAACTTGCATGAGCAGTTGATTGTCTCTTCCACAATCAGCTCCTGGCCTGGTTTTGGCTGAAGATATTGAGCTTCTCCATCACTTCTTGCCACAGATGTAGTCAATCTGATTCCTGTGTGTTCCATCTGGTGCAGTCCTTGTGTACAGCTGCCATTTGTGTTGTTGAAAAAAGTGTTTGCAATGAACAAGTCGTTGGTCTTGCAAAATTCTACCATGTGAGTTCCAGCATTATTTCTGTTACCAAGGCCAAATTTTCCATCCACCGGTGATTCCTCTTTGTTTCCAACTTTTGCATTCCAGTCACCAGTGATGATTAACATATCTTGATTGCAAGTTTGGTCAATTTAAGACTGCAGAAGTTGATAAAAATCTACAATTTCCTCATCTTTGGCTTTGGTGGTTGGTGCATAAATTTGAATAATGGTCATATTAACAGGTCTTACTTGTAGGCGTATGGATATTATCCTATCACTGACAGCATTGCTCTTCAGGACAGATCTTGAAACATCCTTTGTGATGATGAATGCTATGCCATTCCTCTTTAAACTGTTATTCCCAGCATAGTAGACCATATGGTTGTCTAATTCAAAATGGCCAAAACCAGTCCATTTCAGCTCACCAATGCCTAGGATATCAATCTTTATGTGTTCTGTTTTATTTTTGACAACTTCCAATTTTCCTAGATTCATCCTTTGTACAATCCATGTTCTGATTGTTAATGAATGTTTGCCACTGTTTCTCCTCAGTTTGAGTGGTGCCACGTCAGCAAATAGAGGTCTTGAAAGCTTTACCTTATCCCAATGAGTAAGGCTGATTTTACTCTGATAATGCAGCTCTTTCCCAGTCCTACTTTGAGAGCTTTCTAAGCTAAGTGACTCATCTTCCTCTTCTGTATTGGACAATGTTTCTGTAGTATTCATAAATTTGTGCAGTAATGTATCAGACAGTGTTTCTCTGCTATTCATAAGGTTTTCCCTGGCCAATTCTTCAAAAAGTGGATGGCCTTCTCCTTCTTCCTACTCTGTCTCAGTCTGCAAGCTGGGCTGATACCCGTGCAACAGGTGCACCCCACTGTGTTTGAAACACCAGAGGCACAACCTGAAGACTCACAGCAATAAGTCACCACAGTAGGACAAACCGACAGACAAGTTTGTCTCCCTTAGCTGTTGGAAACCCCTCCAATCACCGTTACCTGGATGGATCCCTGCACCTAACTCCTCGATCTGTTCCCGTCCCCTTTGTCTTTTCTGTCCTCTCCCTGCTTCCTGCCTTGCTGCTTGTGGGGGGTGGCTTGAGTTCCCTCTCCTCACCTGGCTCCCTGTGGTTGACTACTCTATCTGTTCCTATCCCCTTTGACTTTTCTGTCCTCTCCCTACCTTCCTGCCTCACTGCCTGTTCTTAGGTCCCTGGAATCCAAATGAGAATGCTGTCACTTAAAATCCAAAAAGGGATAGAAGTGGGAAAAGAAGGAAGGAGAAATATAAGGAGGAAATTTTGGAATTTTGGTCAGCCTGCTGGCCAGGCAACAGGTGAGTGTTGCAGAAACCACTGGGCTATCAGGGTGTGTGCCTGTGGAGGTGAAAGGATCCTGGCACAAGTAGCTCCTTCAGTAGAAAAAAGTGCAGATGTATGATTGTTGTGTTCAGTGTGAAAAGTATCAGTTACATGTGCAGAGGGATGGATAGGCACCACCTCCAGGTCTGTCTGTTTGGAGTGGGTTGTTCTGGGTGGCTAAGAGACTTCTTTGGACTCTAGCTTGGTGGTGGTGGAAAGAGGTTTTTCTCCTATTCACAAGGAAGCTGTGCTGTTTGGAATGGAGAGTATGGCTTACCAGTCGTTATTCACTGACATGTTTCTGGCACCCTACTTGGCACACACAGTGTTTATCCAGCTCCTGCCCAGAACCCAGTGAAATGCCACATTTATACTCTCTTTTCTAACCAAGTCAACACAAGCTTTTCAGAGATGGGAGGTGCCTGGTACAAGTGAGTCTCCATGAGAGAGGAGGCTGCAGAGTTGTGTCTTGTGTTTCAGTGTTAAAATTTCTCTTAGTCCCTTAGGCACTCAGAAAGTGAGTTTCAACCCCTGAATCAGTCTGCTAGAGATGGAGGTGTCTGGGGTTTGAGGTAAGTGAAGATGGGGTTTCTCTATTCACTGAATCTCTGGCTGCAGAAAGAGTATTTATTCCTTCAAGCAGAGAAGGTGTGCATTTGTTGTACCAGAGAGCTTATTCCTCCTATCTTGATTCCCTGGCACAGGTGTGTCAACCGTCTGGGTTCACACAGACATTTGTACTGTTCTTGCCCTGGTTCAATGGAGAACAAAATTGTCAAGTCCAGTTTCTTCAATTGCACCAACACAGCCAGCCCAGACCAGGCTTCTGCAAGGGAGGAGTTGATTCCCTTTCCTTCTCCCTCCTCTCTCTGTGGGTACTTATATCATTTGTAGCTCTGACCCGATTCTCTGCAGTTTCTCTTCTAGCTCCTGCACATCTATGGCTGACCTTGAATTCCACCCTGTCTACACTGTGTTGTTATTGCTGTGAAAAACTTCTGTGAATTTTTGTTTTCTTTTTTCCTTCTCATTAGTGTCTGTGTCTCTATTCAAGGTATCCCCACTTTTGATAGTTTCAGCCTCTTCTCTCTCCCTACTCACTAATCTCACTCCATTTCCCTTTCCAATCAGTGCTCAATCTAATTTTTGCTTCTCATTTCATGCTCAGAATTCCATGATCATTATTTGTATCTGTTTCACTCAGTTTTCCATATCTCTGTTGTAGAGGGGCTTGATGGAATGTGTTAGGAGGACACTATCATGTCTCCACTTCCATGTATGTTGTTCTTGGTGTCATTCTGCAACTCATCTGGTCTTCAGTCATTGGTGTTCAATCCTTTCTTCAGATGGTCTTAAATTCAGGTGAGATATACTCAAGGTAAGGAGCTCTAGTAGCATAGTGCCTAAGGCACTTGACTTCTAACCTGAAGGCTGGTGGTTCAAACCTACCAGCCACTCCTTGGAAGGAAGGTTGGACAATCTACTTCTGTAGTGATATTGCCTTGGAAACCCAAGGAGGGGTCGTTATGAGTCAGGTCTGACTTGATGGCACATAGCAACAACAACAACCACATACTCAAGGTAAGGAGTTCTGGTGGCACAGTGCCTAAGGCATTTACCTGCTAACCAGAAGGCTGCCAGTTCAATCCCACCAGCCATCCACAAAAGGAAGATGGGGCAATCTGTTTCTACAAAGATTTATCACCCTGGAAACCCAATGGGGGTTGCTATGATTCAAAATCAACTCAATGGTAGTGTTTTTGGTTTGGTTTGAGTTATACTCAAGGCAGTATTTTAGGTTTAGTGGACTTGTTTGAATTTTCATCGATTTTAACTTCAAGTTTTATACAAGCAATTAATGGTCAGTTCCACAGTCTGACCTTGTTCTGTCTGATGATATTGAGCTTCTCCATTGCTTTTTTCCACAGATGTATTCAATTTGATTTCTGTGTTTTTCTGGCAAGGTCCACATGTATAGTCACTATTTATGTTGTGGAAAAAAGTTATTTGCAATGAATAAATCATTGGTCTTGCAAAGAGTCTATCATGTGGTCCCCAGGGTCATTTCTTTCACCAATACCCTATTTTCCATCTACTTCTGTAGTGATATCACCTTGGAAACCCAAGGAGGGGTCGCTATGAGTTGGGTCTGACTCGATGGCATGTAACAACAACAACAATATTTCCAACTTTTGCATTTCAATCACCAATAATTATCAATATATCTTGATTTCATGTTTGTTCAATTTCATACTGCAAAAGCTCATAAAAATTTTCAATTTCTTCATCTTTGACTTTTGTGGTTGGTACGTATATTTGATTGGATAATAGTAATATTAACTGGTCTTTCTTATAAATATGTGAATATTTTCCTATGACTGACTGTATTGTACTTAAGGATAGATTTTTCAAATGTTCTTTTTGATGATTAATGCCATACTTTTTTCTTCAATTTGTCATTCCCAGCATAGTAGACTATGTGATTGTCTGATTCAAAATGGTCAAGATCATTCCATTTCAGCTCACTAATGCCTAAGATATCAATTGTTATATGTTCCATTTCATTTTTTACAATCTCCATTTTTCCTAGATTCATACTTCATACCCTCAGAAGGAAGATACATTCCATGTTGTGATTATTAATGAATGCTTGCATCTGTATCTTCTCATCAGCAAATGAAGGTCCAGAAAGCTTTACTCCATTCACATCATTAAGGTCACCTCTATTTTGAGGAGGCAGCTCTTCCCTAGTCTTATTTTTAGTGCCTTCCATCATGAGTGACTGATCCAGCACTATGTCAGACAATGTTTCACTACTATTAATAAAGTTTTCAACATTATCAGACAATGTTTCACTGCTATTCATAAGGTTTTCAGTGTCCAATTTTTTTTCATAAATGACTGCCAAATCCTTCTCAGTCTGTTTTAGTCTGGAAGCTCTGCTGTCCACAATAGATGACCCTGTTTGTATTTCAAATACTAATGGCATAGCTTCCAGCATCACAGCAACACTTAAGTCACCAAATGACAAAATGAGAGAGAAGTGGTGGTCCAGTCTATGTATATACCACATTTTATTTATCCATCCGTTTTTGGTCATTTAGATTGTTGCCACATTTAAATTATTGAGAATTATGCTATAATCAACAATGATGTACATATATGTGTTTATGTCACTACTATCAAGTCCCTTGGATATATTCCTAGCAATGAAAAGGCTGAGCTATATGATAGTATTATTTTTAATTTATTGAAGAATAGTCAATCTGTTTTCCACAATAAATGCACCATTTTGCATTTCTACCACCAGAAGGCAAGAGTTCTAATTTTCCCACATCCTCACTAATATTTGTTATTTTCTTTTCTCTTAGATATCTTAATTAGAGTGAAATGTAATGTCATTGTATCTTTTCTTGTGTTTGTTGGCCATTTAAATATACCCCACGGTGAAATGTCTATTCAAATCCTTCATCAGTTTTTTATTGGGTTATTTGTCTTTTTTCTCAGTTATGAAGTATTATATATATTATTTATATATCTATATCTATCTATCTATTTATATCTATATCTATAGTTTTGGTTACCTACTATGGCTCTGACAAAAATATACCACAAATTGGGATGGCTTAAAAAAACAAGAGTTTAATCTCCTACAGTTTGGAGGCTTTAAGTCTGAGTTCAAAGTGCCAGGCTCTAGGGGCTGGGTGAAAGCCCCTCAACCTTGGGTTTCAGTTCTGTCTCCTGCTCCCGGCCCAATGAAGCTGGAGACTTTTCTTCACTCAGCAGTCAAAAATTAAATGGAATACATAAAGATCAATATTCTAGGCATTAGTGAGTTGAAATGGACTGGTTTTGGCCAGTTTGAATCAGACAAACATACGATCTACTACTCCAGGATTGACAAAGAGGATTGGTGTGGCATTCATCATCACAAAGAGTATTTCTAGATCTATCATGAAGTACAACACTGTCAGTGATAGGATACTACCTACAAGCCTACCAGGAAGACAAGTTAATATTATTGTTGTTATCATTTGCCATCGAGTTGGACCCAACTCATAGCAACCCCTCCTTGGGTTTCCGAGGCAGTATCACTAAGAAAGTAGATTGCCCAACCTTCCTTCCAAGGACTGGCTAGTGGGTTTGAACCACCAGCCTTCTGGTTAGCGGTCAAGAGCCTTAGGCACTATGCTAACAGAGTTCCCTGGGAGCTATGTGAGTGTGGGCCAGGGCGTGCCTGGCAGAGGGTGTGGGGGAAGCCAAGCGAAGGCGGCTCCGCCTGCCCCACTGGCTGGGAGGTTTGGCAAGGAGCACCGAGGGGCGGATGGAATCTGGCGATCTCTCCAGAGGCAGGTGAGGGGGCGGACACGACCTCACAGCCCGAGGAGGCACGGGTGTAAGGCCCCCCACATGAGTCCACTCCCAACGTGCTCACAGGGAAAGAGGGTCGCGGTGTCACCCTTCGGGAATGTGGGGACAGCGGCAGGACCCCCGGCATGGCCGGACGGGCAGCCGGGGCGCTGTGGTGCTTGTCAGACCGGGGAGGGGTGGCTGCTCCAGGAAGAGAGCCCCTCGGAGACATGCCACCAGCGGACGGTGGCAGTGGGTGCGGCCGGGCAGAGGTCGCCTGTGGCCCAGGAAGCGGTACACACTGGGGTGTGGCTGGATTGGAAGCTGAGCGGGGGAGAGTCAGAGAGTCAAGGCCAGCGGCAGAGGGGAAGGGTGGTGGTGCCAGAAAGGCGGTGTGCAGGGGTGGAGGGCGGGTAGGGGTACTATTACTCAAAATTTAAGCACCAACCACCAAAGCCAAAGATGAGGAAATTGAAGATTTTTTACCGACTTCTGCAGTCTGAAATTGACCAACATGCAATCACAATGTGTTGCTTATTACTGGTGATTGGAATGCAAAAGTTGGAAACAAGAGTTACTGGCAGTTGGAAATGTGGCCTTGGTGACAGAAATAATGCTGGAGATCGCATTATAGAATTTTGCAAGACCAGTGACTTATTCATTACAAATCCTTTTTTTCAAGAACATAAGGGATGGCTGTACACATGGACTTCACCTGATGGAATACACAAGAAGCAGTTTGGCTACATCTGTGGCAAGAAGAGATGGAGAAGTTTGATACGTTCAGCCAAAACAAGGCCAGGAGCTGATTGTGGAACAGATCATCAACTGCTCATATGCATGTTCAAGTTACAGTTGAAGAGAATGAAAACAAGTACATGAGAGCCAAAATTGATAATATCCCTCCTGAATGTAGAGACCATTTAAAGAATAGATTTGATGCATTGTATACCAATGACCAAAAACCAGAGGAATTGTGGGATGACATCAAGGACATCATCCACGAAGAAAGCAAGAGGTCATTAAAAAGATGACAGAGGAAGAAAAGACCAAAACAAATGTCAGACATCAAGCTCAATTGGCATAACATACTATACAAAACATTGTTCACCTCCTACTTTGGCAAGTAGTGACTGGGATCTTAAAAGCTAGCAAGATGCCATCTTGATGCAATGATGGGTGTCTCCTCATCCAGAGCAAAGAAGAATGAAGAAAACCAAAATTCATGGAAACAATTAGTCCTAGCAACTGGTACACCATCTGATCTGCAGCCTATACAACTATGAGACCAAAAGAACTAGATGGTGTCTGGCTATCACTGTCATCCACTTGGAAGGTGATCTATGTAGGACATTCTG
>NW_006922162.1:1137592-1153416 GCF_000298275.1 Orycteropus afer afer
GTGGAAATTATTGAACAATATCATTAATATCTCATGCAAGTAAAATCTTACTGAAGATAATTCAAAAATGGTTGTACCAGTATATTGACAGAGAGCTTCTGGAAATTCAAGCTGGATTCAGAAGAGGACATTGAATGAGGGATATCATTGCTGATCTCAGATGGATCTTAGCTGAAAGCAAAGAATACCAGATAGATGTTTACCTATGTTTTATGGACTAGGCAAAAGCATTTGATTGTGTGGTATATAAGTTTGTGTGTCAACTTGGCTGGGCCTGGTTGAGTGGCTGGGCAGCTGAATGTAGTATTCCCTGTGATGAGACTGGTAATCAACTCCATGGTGGAATCTACTGTAAGCAGCTGAGGAGCTGCCCCAGGGATGTGCTCTGCTTCTTGTGCATTAAGGAGAAGCCTTGATGATTAGTATCTAGCTTATAGCACACTTGAAACCTTCATGTAGCCTTGCCATTGCTCAGCAGCCTGTAGTGCTCTGCCAACCTTGGGACTTTCAATGGACTTGAATTATGGCCTGCCAAGTGGTTTAGTAACATCCGGACTGTGCCATTTTATTTGTCAACCTTGGGCTTGTCAGCCTAAGCAGTCAGTAGTTGCCTGAGTGAAGATATGCCTCTAGTTTCAGTGGGTCAGGAGCAAGAGTCAGAGCTGAAGCTCAAGGTTGAGTGGTTTTCACAAAGCCCCTAAAGCCTGGCAGTTTGAACTCGGACTTTTAGCCTCCTGAACTGTAAGAGAATAAACTGTTTGTTCATGCCATCCCATTTATGGTATATTCCTGTCAGATTGGCACTAGGCAAGCAGAACAGATCATAACAAATTATGGATAACATTGAGAAAAATGGGAATTCATAATACTTGATTGCATTCACGAGGAAACTGTACATAGATAAAGAGCCTGTTGTTTCAACAGAACAAGGGGATACTGCATGGTTCAAAATCAAGAGGGGAGTGCATCAAAGTTGTATACTTTCACCATACTTATTCAACTTGTATGCTGAGCAAATAATCTGAGAAACTGGATTATAAGAAGAAGAATATGGCATCAGGATTGGAGGAAGACTCATTAACAACCCTTGATAGCAGATAGCACAACTTTGCTTGCTGAAAGTGAGGATCACTTTAAGTACTTACTGATGAAGAGTAAAGACTACAGTCTGCAGCATGGATTACACCTCAATATAAAGAAAACAAAAACCCTCACAACTGGTCCAAATAAACAGCTTCATAGTGGATGGAGAAAAATTGAAGTTGTCAAGGATTTCATATTACTTGGTTCTACAATCAACATCAATGGAAGTAGCAGTCAAGACATCAGACCACATATTGCATTGGGCAAATATGCTGCAAAAGACCTCTTTCAAGTGCTGAAGAGCAAAGACGTGTCCTTGAAGACTAAGGTGTGCCTCACCCAAGCCATGGTATTTTCCATTGCCTCTTCTGCATGTGAGAGGTGGACAATGAAAAAGGAAGACCAAAGAAGAGTTGATGCTTTTCAGTTGTGGCGTTGGAGAAGAATGCTAAGAGTACCATGGTCTGCTAAAGGAACTAACACATCTGTCCTGGAAGAAGTGCAGCCACAATGCTCCTTGGAAGTGAGAACAGTCAGACTTCGTCTCACCTACTTTGGTCACGTTGTCAGAAGGAACCATTCCCTGAAGAAGGATATCATGCTTGGTAAAGTGCAGGATCAACAAAGAAGGGGAAGGCCCTCAATGAGTTGTATAGACACAGTGTCTGCAATGATGGGCTCAGGTATAGCAAGGATCATGAGGCTGGCACAGGACCGGACAGTGTTTTGTTCTGCTGTGCATAGGGTTGCTATGAGTCAGAGACGACTTGACAGCACCTACGAACAACAACTTCTTTACTCATTGAATGAATTTAACAGTCTTGTCAAAAATAAATTGACCACAGCTTGTTGTTATTAAGTGCCGCTGAGTCAGTTCCAACTCATAACTAGAACAGAATAAAACACTGTCCAGTCCTACACCTCTTTACAGTTGTTTTTATGTTTGGGACCATTCTTGGAGCCACAATGTCAATCCATCTCATTGAGTGTCTTTCTTTCTGTCAGTGCCACTCTACCAAGTATGATTTGCTTCAGCAGGGACAAACACCTCTTCCCAATAACATGTCCAAAGTATGTGAAACACATTTTCACTTACTTCTTCCGAGACAAATTTGTTTATTCTTCTAGCAGTCCATGGTATATTCAATATTTTTCTCCAAAACCATTTGTTAAAAGCATCGTTTTCTTCCATCTTTATTCATTGTCCAGCTTTCACATGCATACAAGGTGAATGAAAATACCATGACTTGTTCAGGTGGACTTTAGTGTTTGGAGTGACATCTTTGCTTTTTAACACTACAAAGAGGTCTTTAACAGCAGACTTTCCACTGCAATACATCATTTGATTTCCTGACTGCTGCTTTCATGGGTGTTTACTGTGGATACAAGTAAAATGAGTCCTTGACAACTCCAAATTTTCTGTTTATCCTGAGGCTGCTTAATAGTTCAGTTGTGAAAGTTTTTTTTTTTTTTTTTTTTAATGTTGAGGTATAATCTATCTTGAAGGTTGTTAGTTCTTCATCTGTAATTGCTCTAAGTCTGTTTAATTTCAGCAATCAAGGATTTATCATCTGCATATTGCAGGTTGTTAATGAGTCTTCCTCCAACCTGGATGCCACTTTCTTCTTCATAATCCAGCTTTGTGGATTATTGGCTAGACGTAGAAATTGCATAAATATTGTGAAAGAATATACCCCTAACACACACCTTTCCTTATTTTGGACCATGCAGTATCCCGTTGTTCTATTTGAATAGTTCCTCTTGGTTTATGTACAGGGTCCATATAAGCACAATTAAGGTTTCTGTAATTCTCATTCTTCCCAATGTTATCCATAATTAGTTACGATCCACATAGTCAATTGCCTTTGCATAGTCAATAAAACACAGGCAAATGTCTTTCTGGTATTCTTTGTTTTCAACCAAGATCCATCTGACATCAGTAATGACACCCCTTGTTTTATGTCCTCTTCTGAATCCAGATTCGATTTCTGGAGGTTCCCTGTTGACGTATTGCTGCAACTATTTCTGAACTATCTTCAGCAAAATTCTACTTGTGTGTCCTGTTAATGATATTGTCTGATACTTTTTATGTTCTCTTGGATCACCTTTCTTTAGAATGGGCAGAATTATGCATCTCTTCCAGTTAGTTGGCTGGATTGCTGTCTTCCAAATTTCTTGCCATAGATGACTGAGTGTTTCCAGTGACTGTCTGTCTGTTGAAACATCCAAATTGGTATGCTATCAGTTCCTGGAGCCTAGTATTTTGCCTATGACTTCAGTGTAGCTTGGACAGCTTCCATCAGCATCATTGTTTCTTATCATATGTTACCTCCTGAAATGGTTAAACATCAACTGATTCTTTCTGGTACAGTGACTGTGTATTCTTTCATTGTTTTCTATGTCATTCAACATTTGCCCATAAAACCAAACTAAATTCACACCCACCAAGTTGATTCCAAGTCATAGCAACCCCATTGGGTTTTGAAGGCTGTAAATATTTATGGAAGCACACTGCTTCATCTTTCTTCCATGGAGTGGCTGGTGGGTTCAAACCACCAACCTATTGGCTAAACCAAAAAAACTCACTGTCATCAGGTTGGTCCTGACTCATAGTGACCCCTCCTTGGGTTTTCAAGGTGGTATCTCTATGTGAGTAGATTGTCCAGTCTTTCTTCCAAGGAGTAGCTGGTGGGTTTGAACTGCCAGCCCTCTGGTTAGCAGTCAAATGTCTTAGGCACTATGGCATCAAAGCTCCTAACCTATTGGTTAGCAGCCAAATACCTTAACCACTATACCACCAGAGCTCCTTATTTTGTCCGTAGAATCCTTCAACATTGCAGTTCCAGGCTTAATATTTTACTTCTGTACTTTAAGATTGAAAAATGACGAGCATGTTTTTCCCTTTTGTTTTTCTAAGTTGAGGTCTTTGTACATTTCTTTATAATATTGTATCTTCTCAATCTACCCCTTGAAATCTTCTGTTTAACTCTTGCTTCATCGTTTCTTCCATTAACTTTAACTACTCTAAGTTCAAGAGCAAGTTTCTGAGTTTCTTCTGACTTCATTTTGGTCTTTCCTTCTTTCCTGTCTTTTTAATTACCTTTTGATTTCTTCATGTATGATATCCTTGATGTGATCTGACAACTCCCTGGTCTTTAGTCATTAGTATTCAACAACTAAAATGTATTTTTCAGATGATATGTAAATTCAGGTGGGATATACTTAAGGGCATACTTTGGCTCTCATGGATTTGTTTTGATTTTCTCTAGCTTCCAGCTGAAGTTACATATGCATAATTGATGGCCTGTTCTTCGGTTGGCCCTTTGCCTTGTTCTGACAGATGATACTGAGATTCTTTACTGTCTCTTTCCACAGATGTAGTCAATTTGATTCTTGTGTATTCCATTCATTAAGGATCATGTGTATTGGCACAGCTTATGTTGTTGTAAACATTTCCAATGAAGAGATGGTTCATCTTAAAAAAACTCTACCATGCAATCTCTGATGTAATTTCTGTCATCAAGGTCATATTTTTCAAGGGCTGATCATTCTTCATTGCCTCCAAGTTTCTCATTCTAGTCATCAGTAATTCAGTAATTAACAGTGCTTGTGGACAGTGTGTTTGTTTATTCCAGACTATAGCATTTGGTTAAAATTTCAGTTTCTTCATTTTTAACATTAGTGACTTGTGCATAAATTTGAATAATAAGCATATTAACTGATCTTCTTTGTAAGCATATAGATATTCTCCTATCACTGACAGCATTAGTCTTCAAGGATAGGTTTTGAAATATTCTCTTTGATAATAAATGTGATGCCATTCTTCTTTTATTTGTGATTGCTGGTGTTTTGGGTATCTAGTGTTGCTCTAACAGATAACATCACAAATGGGTCGTTTTAACAAACAGATTTATTCTCTTACAGTTTAGGAGGCTAGAAGTCTGAGTTTGAAGTGCTAGTACTAGGGGTTGGATGAAGGTCCCTTGGGATTGGATGAAGGTCCCTCGGCCTTGGGCTTCAGCTCTGCCTTTTGTTCCCAGCCACTGAAGCTAGAGGCTTCATTTAACTCAGACAGTTGCTGGCCACCGAGGCTGACAAACACAAGGTCAACAAAATAAAATGGCATAGTCCCAAAATTATCAAGCAACACAGCAGACCACTAATTCAAGTCCATTAACAGTCCCAAGATCAGCAGACAATGTGGCAGGCCATTGAGATGAAGTCTTGGCCAAATGCAGGATCCAGATGTGCCCAAAACTCAAGAGACCTTTCTCAAAGTGTCTTCTTATATACTGGAAGCAGACCACATCCCTAAGGCAGCTACTCAGCTGCTCACAGTATATTCCACCATGGAGTTGATTACCAGTCTCATCATGGGGAACATCTATCTACATCCAGCTGCCCAGTCACTCAAAACCAGGCCCAGCCAAGATGACACACAACTTACCTACCACATCTGGCATACTGTGATCATATGTTTATCTGATTAAAAATGGCCAAAACGAGTTGGCTTGCTAAGGCCTAGGAAATCTATCTTCTAGTGTTCTATTTCATTTTTGACAGCCTCCAAATTTCTTAGATTTACATTTCACACATTCCACATTCTAATTATTAGTCAATATTTGCAGCTTATTTTTTATAACTAGTTCTCTTTAAAATTTTCTAGATCACCATTGTTGTTGTTGTTGTTGTTATGTGCCGTCGAGTCAGCCCTGACTCATAGCGACCCCTCCTTGGGTTTCCGAGGCAGTATCACTACGGAAGTAGGATTGCCCAACCTTCCTTCCGAGGAGTGGCTGGTGGGTTTGAACCACCAGCTTTCTGGTTAGCAGTCAAGTGCTTTAGCCACTATGCTGCCAGAGCTCCCTGATCACCATAGAATAATAAATATATTAACTTTGTGTTTCTTTGCATTTGTAAGAGGAAACTCATTCATTCAGTCATATATTTTAAGTATTTTGAAAAATATAGAAAACATCTAAAAGTTGTCATAAAAATAACACTAAAGCATTAAGTATTTACTAAATAAAAAATAATGTGTGATTGGGAAGAGAGATCAATGATAACTTATCCTGTTTTTTAAATATATATATATATATATATAATCTACAAGAAGCTCTGGCAGTAGTGCATAAGGCATTTTGAGCTCTGGTTGTAGTGCCTAAGACATGTTGACTGCTAATCAGAAGACGGGTGGTTCAAACCCACCAGCCACTCTGCAGCAGGAAGATTGGACAATCTACTTCCATAAAGATTTACCACCTCAGAAACCCAACAGGGGTCGCTATGAGTCAGAATCAACTCCATGGCAGAGTTTGAGATTTTTGGTTCTACAAAGGTAAATTTTGAGTAAAAATTATTTATAAAATGTAAATCACAGATTTATTTAGAAAATTATTTAAGAGTTTATTTGTTGGTAGTTATTATAGTCTCCATGCCAAGAAGATAATTAATAAGTTATTCATAATTTTGCTCCCTGTATGCTCTACTGTATTCATGGATATATTTGTAGCATATGTAAATGCACATGCAAAAGTATTCTCTGTCATACTTATATATATTTGAATGTAGTCCCATTCTCATTCTCACACCTCCTCAGTTTGTGTGTCTATCTATGTATTCACTTGTAGATTATTGTTATTAATGTTATTGCAGGACTGGGTGTTGTTGTTGTTGTTGTGAGGTATCATCACATCAGCTCTGACTTATAGTGACTGTGTACTTCAGAACAAAAAACTGCCTGGTCCTCTGTCATCTTCAAAATCCTTGCTATGTATGAGCCCATAATTGCAGCCACTGTGTCAATCCATCTCATTGAGGGTATTCCCCTTTTTTTGGTGACCATCTACTTCACCAAGCATGGTATCCTTCCCTAAGGACCAGTCCCTTCTGACAATATGATCAAAGTAGGTGAGAACAAGTCTAACCATTCTCACTTTTAAGGAACATTCATGCTTCATTTCTCCCAGTACAGATCTGTTTGTTAATCTGGCAGTCCATGGTCAATATTATTCACCAACACCACAATTCAAAGCCATCAACTCTTCTTTTGTCTTCCTTATTCATTGCCCTGCTTTCATATGCATATGAGGCAATTAAAATACCTGAAAGTGACATCTTTGCTCCTTAGAACTTAAAAGAGGTCTTTTGCAGTGGATTTGCCCAATGCAATGTTGTTGTTGTTGTTGTTATGTGCCCTCAAGTTGACCTGACTCATAGCGACCCCTCCTTGGGTTTCCAAGGCAGTGTCACTAAGGAAGTAGATTGCCCAACCTTCCTTCTGAGGAGTGGCTGGTGGGTTTGAACCGCCAGTCTTCTGGTTAACAGTCAAGTGCCTTAGGCACTACGCTACCAGAGCTCAGTGCAATAGGATGTCTGATTTCTTGACTGCTGCTTTCATAGTTGTTGATTATGGATCCAAGTAAAATAAAGTCCTTGACAATTTCAATCTTTTCTCCATTTATTATTATGTTGCTTATTGGTCTAGTTGTGAAGATTTCTGCTTTCTTTTTGTTGATGTGTAATCTATACTGAATTTTGTATTGTTTGATCTTTATCAGAAAGTGCTTCAAGTCATTTTCACATGCAGAAAACAAGGCTGTGACATCTGCATATCACAGGTTTCTAATGAGTCTTGCTCCAATACTAATGCCACATTCTTCTTCATATTGTTCAGTTTCTGGGATACAGCATACAGACTCCTGATTTTAAACTATGCATTATCCCATTGTTCTATTCAAAGACAGGCTCTTAGTCTTTGTACAGGCTCCTCATGGAAGTTCCCATTCTTCTCAGTGCTATTCATAATTTGTTATAATCCACCATACACCTTATGAATAGTAAGATTGATACGTAATACTATTTTCCTTTGTTGCCTTTAACTCTTGTGTTCCCCTCAGTGCCTTCTTTTACCTTGATCATTTAGTGCTGACTTCTTACTGTATATAGTCTTTCCCTTTACTCAACTTAATACATGTTATCTAGTTAGTGACTTACCCTTCCTTCCATTCCCACCAGTTGTAAAATTTGAAGTTCTTTTTTTTGTTCCTTTTCTCTGTGTAAAATTTTTCTTGGCTTTTTACAGTAGTAGTCTCATAATCATCTCTCCTTTTGTGATTGACTAATTTCACTCAACATAATGTCTCCTACATTTATATTTATTTATTCATGTCATAAATGGTTTCACAGATTCATCCTTACTCTTTAATATTCCACTGTATGAATATGCAATGCTTTGTTTATCAATTCATCATTGATGGGCACTTAGGTTGTCTCCATCTTTTTACTGTTATGAATAATGCTGTGAAGAACATGATTATGCATATATCTGTTCATGCCCTGGCTCTCATCTCTCTGGGATATTTACTGAGTATTGGGCTTACTGGATCATATGATATTCCTAATTCCAATTTTTAAAGGAAGTACCATACTTTTCTCCTCATGGTCATAATATTTTACAGACCCATTGGCAGTGTATGAGACATAAAATCTCTCCACACTCCCACCAGCATTTGTTGTTTTCTGAGTTAATTTTTACTTGCTGAGTATTGGGTAAATTATATATCAGTGTTGTTTTGATTTGCATCTCTCTAATGACTAATGATCACAAGCATTTCTTCACTTGTTTGTTGGCCACCTGAATATCCTCTTTGGTGAAATGTCTGTTCATGTACTTTGACCATTTTTAAATTGGATTGTTTGTCTTTTTTGTTGTTGATGTGATGAAGTTTTCCACAAATTTTACAGATTAGATCCTTGTCCAATATGTTGTGCCAAAATAGACCTGTAGGTTCTCTTTTGGTGAATTCTTTTGATGCACATAACTTTTAGTTTTTAGGAAGTCTCAGTTGTCCAGTTGGTCTTCTGCTGTTTTTGCATTTATACATACACTTGATAGTGTAATTATTCCATGTATTAGGACCCCTAAGATTATGCCTATTTTTTTTTTTAATGATATTTATGGTTTCAGGTTTTTCATTTAGGTCTTGGATCCATCAGATATAGATCCCACTTCATTTTTCTGCAGGTAGTTACACAGTTTGTCAACATTATTTGTTAAAGAGACTATCTCTTCTCATTTAAATGGGTTTCAGAACTTTGTTAATGATCAGCTGTCCATAAATGGACAGATTTACCTCTGGGTACTTAATTCTGTTACATTGGTCTATGTGCCTGTCACTGTACCAATAGAAGGCTGTTTTGAATACAGTGACTGTATGGTAGGTTTTGATATGGAGTAATGTGAGGCCTCCTATTTTGTTCTTCTTCTTTAATAGTTTATTTATCCAAAGTCTCTATCCCTTCCATATAAAGTTGGTGATTAGTTTCTCCATCTCTTTAAAGGATGATGATGGAATCTGGATTGGAATTATATTATGTCTGTAGATCAAATTGGGCAGTATTGACATTTTCAAAATGTTAAGTCCATGAGCACAGTATATTTTCAGTTTTTGTAGGTTTCTTGAGTAGTGTTTTGAAATTTTTGCAAGTGTTTTGAAATTTTCTTTGTATAACTCTTTTGTACCTCTGGTAGTTTTATTCCCAAGAATTTCATCTTTTGTGTGTTTATTGTAAATGGTATTGTTTTCTTGATTTCCTTTTCAGAGTTCTCATTTTTACTATAGAGGAATCCAAGTGATTTTTTACCTTATCATTTTGCTGAATACTTCTATTAGTTCCAATAGTTTTTTTGTTCTGTCTCTGGAGTTTTCTATGTATAGCATCATATAATTTGCAAATAGATGCAGTTTTGCTTCTTTGCCAATTTTAATGTTATTTATTTATTTCTCTTGTCTTATTGTTCTGGCTAGGATTTCCAACACAATATTGAATAAGAATGGTAATAAAGGGCATCCTTGTCTGGTTCCTGTTCTCAAAGGGAATGATTTTAGTTTTTCTCCCCTGAGAATACTATTATTGGCCTTTGGTTTTGTGTATATACCCTCAATTATGTTGAGAAATTTTGAGAAATTTCCCTTCTATACCTACATTGGGAGCTTCTGTGGTGTAGTGCCTAAGACATTTGATTGCTAACCAGAAGCCTGACAGTTCAAACCCACCAGCCACTCCTAAGAACAAGATTGGGGGATCTACTTCCATAGGGATACCACCTCAGAAACTCAAGAGGGGTCACTATGAGTCACAATTGACTCGACAGCAGTGAGATTTTTGAGCTTGAGTATTCCTATATTACCGAACTATTTTTTTCTTTCTTTTTTTTTTAATCAAGATTGTTGTCAAATGCATTTTCGGCATCAATTGATGTGAGTATGTAATTCTTTTCCTTTGTTTCATTTATACGGTAGATTACTTTGTTTTCCTAATATTGAACCATCTTGGAACAATTTGTAGGAATCCTACTTGGTCTGATTTTTTTTTTTTTTTTTTTAATGTTGTTGAAGTCTATTGGCTGGGATTTTGATGATAAATTTTTCATCTCTGTTCATGAGGGAGATTGGTCTGTAATTTTCTTTTTCAATGATGTGTTTGCCTGACTTTGGTAGCAGCATTATCTTCTGTACTTTCTTGTTGCTATTTGCTTGGTGTACATTTTTCCATCCTTTGATTTTTAGCTTATTTTTGTCTTTGTGTTTAAGATGTGTCTCATGTAGACAGCATATCTATTGGTCATATTTTCTCGTCTATTCTGCTATTCTCTGTCTCTTGGTGGGTGTATTTATTCAATTTAGTTTCAGTGCAATTATCAATAGGCATGAATTTACTGCTGTTATTTCACTGTTGTGTGTGTATGTGCTTGTGTGTAATGCTAATGATTTATTTGTTTCATATATTTTTCCCTGCTGAGTTCATTTTGTTTTCAAATTTTCTTATCATTTCTTGTGTTTCTGTTGTTTTACTGTTTACTGAGTCTTTAGAATTTCTTTTTTTTATTGTGGTGAGAAGACTTATTAAATTTTGATGAGGTTACACTATACTTTATTATTATCTTCTGTAGTTTAAAACAGTACATTCTATATTCTATGCCCTTTACTTCTTCTCTATTTTGAAATTCTGTAATTGTCTCATTCATTCCCCCTTTTTGCTTTTTAATCCTCATTGTTTACAAATTGACAGCTGTGCTTCCTTATTTTCAGTGTTGTAGGCTTATTTTATTTTTGATACTTCTTTATCTGGGCTAATTTTGGGGCAAAGTTGTTATTTATCTTATTCTCAGGGTATTTTCTTCCATTATTAGTTCTTTGTCTGAAGGACTCCCTTTACCATCTCTTGTAAAGGTGGTCTAGTTTTCACAAATTGCATTAATTTCTGTTTTTCTGAAAATGTCCTAATTTCACCATTGTATTAGAGGAAATATTTTGCTGGATATATTTTTTGGTTGGGAATATTATTCCTTTAGGATTTTACATAGGTCATCCCATTGCTTTCTTTCTTGCTTGGTTTTTGTTGAGAAATCAGAGCTCAGTCTTATTGGTTCTCCTTTGCAGGTAACTTTTCATTTATTCAAATCTGCCTTCAGAGTTCTTTTTCTGTCTTTAGTTTAGGAAAGTTTGGTTATGATATGTCTTGGTGATTTTCTTTTAGGGTCTATGCTACTATATGTTCACTGAGATTCTAGAACATGTACCTTCTCATCTTTCATAATATTGGGGAAGTTTTCAACCAACAAATCTTCAACAATTTTCTCTGCAGTTTTTCCTTTCCAGTTCAGGAATTCCAAGCACATGTAAGTTATTTCTGTTAATGGTGTCCCATGTGATTTTAGGCTTTCTCCTCCTCCTTACCCTGCCCCTCTTCTTTCTCTTCCTCCTCCTCTTCCTTCTTCTACTTCTGCTTGTTGTTCCCCTATCAGATGAATATTAAGGGATTTACCTTTAATTTCACTAATTCTGTTTTGTGTTGATCCAATTCTACTTTTCCACTCCAATTATATATCTATTTCTGAAATTTATTGTTAATTTTCTGGATTTCTATTTGTTGTTTCTATGGTTTTCTATTTTTCATTTATTTTGTCAATTTGTTCTTCTAATGTTTTCCTTAATTCTAGAGTTTTGTCTGTGCTTTCTTTGATTTTATCTATGGTTTCTTTGATCTCTTTCTTAAATTGCTGAAGAGATCTAAGTATAAATATCTTAAATGCCTTATCAGGTAGTTCCAATAACATTTTTTCTTCCAGAAGAGTTTGAAGTCCTGTATTTTGGTCACTTGTTTTAGCCATCCTGTCTTGTTGTCTTGTTTATTTTTGTGTATGTGTTATTTGAAGTTATCTGTTGTCACTGAGATATTGTGGTTTTATTTTATTAATTTGTTGATTGTATGTCAGTTTTCTTTAAACTGATTTTTTTTTTTTTTAAATACATTCTGGAAATGTGGCAGGTGTACTGCTCTGGTCAATTTTTTTTTTTTTTTTTTTGACAAAACTGGGAGATTCACCACCTATCTCTAGGTGTATTTGGTAGCAGGTAGTAGTGTAGGTATGAGTCTGATCACTGGTCATACAGAGCAGCCGAAAACAGACTGGGCAGTTTTTGACTGCCATCTATCATCAATCTAGTAGTGTTGGAGCAACAACAAATAATTTTACCCCAAACCTAAACAAACCAGTGATTTATATTTTGTAAATAACTTTTATTTAAAATTTGTTCTTGGACTTCCAGCAAGATGGGATAATAGCCAGACAAGCTACCCAAAATCTCTACAACAAAAAAACAAACCAGGTGAGACAGATACAGATGATAATCTTGGAAACCCAAGCTTCAAAGATAAAGATAAAGTAGACCAAATACCAACTACAAGAAGAACCTGAATGAAAATTGCAAACAAGGAGTCAAGTGGAGCTGTGAGCTATCAACTGGTCTGATAGCACAGCCATTTTGAATTTTTGCAAGCAGTGTTCTGAATGGCTCAACAAGCTGATAATCAATTCTCTTTGCTGAGGAACACGTAGGCATAAACACTGGTAGCTGGTGACAAGAAAGGTTTAATATTTCCCCTATTCTGCTTATTCTCTGCACTCTTTTGGTGATCAGAGGTGTAACATCCCCTACCCCCACCCACCTTTGGTACTGGCAGGAATCCATTCCAGACCAAGTGCCGCATCCTAAGCTGCCTCTAGGCTGTCAGGAACTCCCTCTGGGAGGAACTGCCCTGATCCCAGCCACCTTTTGGGCAGGAAGGAACTTTTTCTGCCTCCAGCACTCTGCACCCAGCCAACTTCTGGGTGTAAGAAACTCCTTTTGAGATATGGCTCCCTGCTGGCAGCCACTTTCTAGGCCTGCAGTAACTGGATATTTATTTGCAGAAAGATGAAACATTTTAAACATTTTATGCATTTTATACAAAAAATGAACTCAAGTTGGATTAAAGAACTGAATGTAAAACATAAAACTATAAAGACCATCAAAGAAAAAATAGGGACAAGCTTGTTGTTGTTGTTATATGTGGTTGAATAGGCTCTGACTCATAGTGACTGTTTTGGTTACCTAGTGCTGCTCTGACAAGTATATACCACAAAAGGGATGGCTTTAATAAACAGGAGTTTATTCTCTTACAATTTAGAGGCTTTAAATCTGAGTTCAAAGTGCCAGGCTCTAGGGTCTGGGTGAAAGCCACTCAACCTTGGGTTTCAGCTCTGCCTCTTGCTCCTGGCCCACTCAACCTAATAGCTTTTATTTACTCAGACAGCTGCTGGCTGCTGGGACTGACAAGCCCAAGGCTGACAAGTAAAAGAGAACAGTTTCGATGTTATCAAACAATATGGCAGGCAGTTGATTCAAGTCCATTGAAGGTCCCTAGGTTGGCAGAACATGGCAGGCTGCTGAACAATGACTTGGCTACATGGAGGGTTCAAGCATGCCATAAGCTGGAGACCATTTCCAAAGCTGCTTCTTATATAGGGGAAGCAGACCACATCCTTAAAGCAGCTACTCAGCTGCTTGTGGTAGATTCCACCATGGAGTTGATTGCCAGTCTTATCATGAGGAATAATTACCACAGCTGCCCAGCCACTCAACCAGGCCCAGCCAAGCTGATACACAAACATAACTACCACAATTCCACCTCTTGTCATCTTGGCATCTGTACAATCTTCAATGGGTGATATCTATGCAGATATCCTTCACTGGGTTGCTCCAGTCCCATAGTTCCTGAGTGGGGACCCCACCCCCTTGGCCTGGCAGGTCCCATTCCTCTCCCTCTTGGGCAAGGAAGCCTTGCCACCTCCTTACAGTGGCTATAACTCCATCTCACTGGCTCACATAAATGATCAGGCCCACACTCCAGAACCAAGTTGGTGAAGGTCTGGCTCTTTGAAATCTATGGGGCTGTGGTTGCTCCACCTACAAAGGCCATGCCCCTACCCTTGAGGCTGAGGCAGCTCTGCTTCCCATTTCTTTTGTCTCTCTGCTTCTGCTGATTAATGTCAAAGGCCACCCACTCCGTCAGAAATCTTCTTGCCCCAAAATAACTCAGTTTTCTTGCTCCATGGGCTGGGCCACCTGTTGTTCTGTTTCATGCCAGTCTCTTCTACCCAATGGCATCCAGCTTTCTCCTCCATGGGTTGATAAGGGGCTGTTGCTGTCTCATGCTGGCATTTTGGCTCTTCTCCTGCCAAATCTCATGCCACATGCTGGGGTCTCTGTTAGAGTCTCAGATCAAGGACACACTCCACTCCTGTTTCTACATTTTAGGTATCTGTCAGAGCAGCACCTGACTCTCTTGGTGCCATATTCTGTTTTTGTTACTTAGTGCTGCTCTGACAATAATATATCACAAATGGGATGGCTTGAACAAACAGCAGTTTATTCTCTTACAATTTGGAGGCTTTAAGTCTGCGTTCAAAGTGCTAAGAGCTGGGTGAAAGTCCCTCATCCTTGGCTTCAGCTCTGCCTTCTGCTCCCAGCCCACTGAAGCTAATGTTTTTTATTCACTCAGATAGCTGCTGGCTGCTGAGACTGACAAGCCCAAGGTTGACATGTAAAAGGGCACGTCTCAATGTTACCAAACAACACAGCAGGCCATTGATTCAAGTCCATTGAAAGTTCCAATGTCAGCAGAACATAACAAGCCGCTGAACAACAACATGGCTACATTCAGGGTTTGAGCGTGCCATGAGTCGGAGACAATTCCCAAAGCTTCTTCTTATACACAGGAAGCAGACCACATCTCTAAAGCAGCTACTCAGTTGCTTGTGGTAGATTCCATCATGGAGTTGACTGCCAGTCTCATCATGGGAAATAACTACCACCCACTGCCCAGCCACTCAACCAGGCCCAGCCAAGTTGACACACAACCTTGTCACAGAGATCCTATGTACAACAGAACAAAACAATGCCCGGTCCTGTATCAGACCCACAATGCTTGCTATACCTGAGTCAATTGTTGCAGTCACTGTGTCAATCCATCTTATTGAGAGTCTTCCCCTTTTACGCTGACTCTTCACCTTACCAAGCATGATATCCTTCTCCAGGGAATGGTCCCTTCTGACAACATGACCAAAGTAGGTAAGATGAAGTCTGCTAATTCTTGCTTACAACAGGCATTCTGGAAGCACTTCTGGGACAGATTTGTTCATTCTTCTGGCAGTCCATGGTACTTTCAGTATTCTTCACCAACACCACAACTTAAAAGCATCAACTCTTCTTTGGTCCTCCTTATTCATTATTAAGCTTTCACATATATATGAGGTGATGGAAAACACCAGGGCTTGGGTTAGGTGCACCTTAGTCTTCAAAGAGACATCTTTGCTTTTCAGCACTCGAAAGAAGTCTTTTTTTTTTTTTTTT
>NW_006922162.1:1162069-1173935 GCF_000298275.1 Orycteropus afer afer
GTCCAAGATTATCTTCTGTGTCTGTGTTAATTGGTTTCCCTTTTCTTTGTTGAAGAGGGTCTGTGCAATCCTTCTGCCTAGTCCGCCATATTGCCCTGCCTGCTCTCGAAAGAAGTCTTTTGCAGCAGATTTTCCCAGTGCAATATGACATCTGATTTCTTGACTGCTGATTCCAGTTTTTTGTGGAACCAAGTAATATGAAATCTGGGACAACTTCAATCTTTTCTCTATTTATTATGATACTGCTTATTGGTCCAGATGTGAGGATTTTATTTTCTTTATATTCAGGTGTAATCCATACTGTAGACTATAGTCTTTAATCTTCATCAGTAAGTGTTTCAATCACCTTCACTTTCAGCAAGAAATTTTGTCATCTGCCTGTTGCAGATTATTGGTGAGCCTTCTTACAATCCTGCTGCCACATTCTCCTTCACATAGTCCAGCTTATAGGATTATTTGCTCATCATACAAGTTGAATAAATATGGTGAAAGGATACCACCCTGGCACACTGCCTTCCTGATTTTAAACCATGCATCATCCCCTTGTTCTGTTCAAACGGCATCCTCTTGGTCTAGGTACAGGTTCCTTGAGAGCACAATTTTAAGTATTCTGGAATTTCCATTCTTTGCAATGTTATCCGTAACTTTTTATGATCCACACAATCAAATGATTTTGCACAGTCAATGAAACACAAATAAATCTCTTTCTGGTATTCTTTGTTTTCTTCCAAGATCTCTGGCTTTATCAACAATACTCCATGTTCCATGTCCTCTTCTAAATCCAGCTTGCAAGCTGAACAGGTGTGGGAAGGAGAATGGGGCTTACCCCAACTAAAACTATTTCTATATATTTATTTATATATGCTGCAAATATGTATATTAATTGAATAGAGCATGTTGTTATTGTTGTTGTTGTTGTTAGGTGCCTTCAAGGTCAAGTCAACTCTGACTCTTAGCAATCTTATGTACAACAGAACAAAACACTATCTGGTGGTATGCCATCCTTTACAATCATTACTGTATTTGAGCCCATCACTGCAGCCACTTTGTCAATCCATCTTGGGGTGACATTGTAGAGTATACAGGGAGAAAATATATGAAAACTTCTTAGACATAACAAAAACTTTGAGGGAGTGAGTCACTGATCCTGAGGACTCAGGACTGTAGTCTCAGTAGACATCAAGGTCAAATGGCACAAAATAGTCCACAAAAACAGTGTTCTACATGTTATTTTGGAATAGCAACAATGTTCTTAAAAGTTTGTGAGTGGCCATCTAAGTGCAACTATTGGTCTTTCCACATCTGGAGCAAAGACTAGTGAAGAAAATCAAAGGCATGTGGGAACAATTAGTCCAGAGGAATAATGGACTACACTCACCTCAACCTCCATAACCCTGAGTCTAGAAGAACTAGATAGCGGCCATCTACCACTACTGACTGCTGTGAAAAGGATCATATTAGAAGATTGTGGATAGAGTAGAAGTAAATTGTGGAACAAAACTCAAAATAATATAAAAGACCTGACTTACGGGTCTGGTCAGATAGAAACTAGTGAAACCATCAACACTATGGCCCTTGGCTACCCTTCAGACTTGGAAATTAATTCACTCCTGTGGCTCAATTTTCACTCAAATGATTGGTAGGTTTATAAAGTGAAAAATAACAGCAGGAAGGTAACACACTCCTTAGAATAATCAGCCAATAAAGATCAAAAAGGCAACATTTGCTCAAGGACAAATTTCAGAAGGCAGGAAGGGTTAGGAGAGAAGGAGGAATGGGAACGAGAAACACAGGGAGGATGTGAGAGGAGTGATATTACATTGAAGGGATTAGAATCAATTCAATGAAACAAAATATATATGCATTATGAATGGAAAATTGATTTGTTCTGTAAACTTTCAACCATCACAATAAAAAGTTTAAAACACAAAAATTTATTCTTCCAGATTTTGAAAAAGCATGTATCACTGAGATATATCATTGAGATATCTTTCCAACCACATATATGGAAGCTTATTTTTTTATTATTTATGAAATGTTAGTATTTTATTAATATCTATGACTAGATTTCATGTTATTTTATAATTCTATATATTTTTAAAAATCCTTTAAAAGTATGACTGACTGAATGATTCTCCCTCTCTTATAGTTGCAAAATAAATCAAAGTGAACATATGACTTCTCTGTTCTAGATCTCTCTAGATAGTTTTAATTAGAAATTTTTAGCACTATAATATTCATATTTCAGGAATCTGAGAGGGTATGTGCATTTTTGAGAGAGGAAGCCTTAAATTAAAATATTGATGTATTGTTTATATGCTGACAAGTAATGTAGTCACTGGCACTTAGAAATCAAGACAGATCCTCAATTTTAGACATAGGCAAGAAAACTAATTTTGTAGCATTTTCAATTTGTATATTTAAAGTGGGACTATCTTGAAATAATCATTCTGTAATTTTCCTGAATACAACATTTTTCATGTAACTCTCTTTAATGCCTCTTTTATCTGCTTGTTTCTAAGACTATAGATAATAGGATTTAGGAAAGGAGGGAGTATACAATAGAACACAGAAATGATCATGTCCTGAAGTGAGGTGGAGATTGGATTCATATACACAACAGCACCTGTGGTGGCAAAGATTGTCACCACAAGAATATGAGGGACACAGGTGGAAAAGGCCTTTCCTCTCTCTCCCATTGTTGGAAACTTGAATACAGTAGAGAATATGCGAATATAGGACATTATGATTAAGATAAAGCAGCCACCTGCAACTACTAGGGCAGAGACAAAAATTTCAATCTTGTTGCTGAAGGTGTCAGAGCAAGAGAGCTTCAAAAGAGAGGGGATATCACAGAAGAAGAGATGAACCATGTTGGACTGACAGAAGCTCAGCCGGAAAGTGTTGCCCATGTGAAATCCTGAGTAGATAACACCACTGAGTATTGTGGCCAGTGTCATCTGGACACAGACCCGAGGGTTCATGATCAAAGGGTAGTGTAGAGGATGACAAATGGCCACATAGCGGTCATAGGCCATAATGGTGAGGAACAACATCTCTGTAAAAGCAAACAAAACCACAAGGAAGATTTGAGCTGCACATCCAACCATAGAGATACCCCTGTTGTCAAGCAGGAAAATGACACATGCCTTGGGTACAGTGACAGAAATATAGCACATGTCCAGGACTGACAGATTCCTAAGAAAGAAATACATGGGAGTGTGAAGATTCTGATTCAGGGTGGTTACTGTGACAATGAGAAAGTTTCCCAGCAATGTTGCCAAATATATCAGTAGGAATAGCAAGGCATTCAAGACTCTGAACTCCCACATGTCAGAAAATCTTGTAAGCAGGAATTCAGTCACTGTGGTAGAATTGGGCATCTCTGGGTACTTTGCTTTGGACAAAGATACAGGCAAATAATTCTGAAAATAAGTGGAGAATAAACATGAGGAAAAAAAATTAGCCTAAGTATGTTTTTGTCTCATATTTATTTAATTTTATTCTCTCTACTTGGTATTGTTTATTAGGAAATAACACCATGATTCCTTCTCACGCTTTTTTTCTTATTATTCATGTAGTTTATTTCCAAGGTAGTGGTATAAAATATAATCTTATGTACTTGTTGCATAAATGTCTCTAAGTTACTGCCTGTGAAATGAATGTAATGCTGGTCACATTTGCCTGAAAGATTAACTGAGAAGATTTTATTTAGTAATTCACCTTCAAGAATTCCTCTGTCTGATTACTACTATTTACTGCTTATATGCATCTTGCCTTAGCAATTATTAATATGAACTCATTTTACTTTGACATTTGAATCTTCCATTTGTTTCACATTACTTTTTTGAAAATATTTTATTAGGTCGTTTGTGGCTTTATATTGTTCCTTTCCTATCCTAGACATAAGAATGTAAATGATATTCATACCAAGTGTTATGTATTTAGAATGTCCTATGCAGTTTACAGGAGCTCTGGTAGCATAGTGGCTTAAGCACTTGATTGCTAACCAGAAGGTTGGTGGTTCAAACCCACCAGCCACTCCTCGGAAGGAAGGGTGGGCAATCCTACTTCGGTAGTGATACTGCCTCGGAAACCCAAGGAGGGGTCGCTATGAGTCGGGGCCAACTCGATGGCACATAACAACAACAACAACAACATGCAGTTTACGAGTCATTTGGCTGCTAGCCAGAAGGCTAGTGGTTCAAACACACTAACCACTCCTCAGAAGGAAGATTGGGCAATATACTTCCTTAATGATTTGCAGCCTTGGAAACCCAATGGAGTTCGCTGAGTCAGAGTCAATTTAATGGCAGTGTGTTTGGTTTGGTTTAATGCAGTGAGTTCTGGTGGCATAGTGCCTAAGGCATGTGACTGCTAACCAGAAGGCTGGCAGTTCAAACCCACCAGCCACTCCTTGGAAGGAAGATTGGCCAGTCTACTTCTGTAGAGATACCACTTTGGGGTCTCTATGAGTCAAATCGGCTGGAGGGTAGTGAGGTTTTTTTTTTTTTTTTCATATTATATGCTATAATTCTCATTGTAACTTCTTATATTCTTAAGTAAAATAGATAATTTTAAAAGTAAAAATACTACACAACTGAAAGATCAAGAAGAGTTATTAAGCCACATAAATATAGGTGAAAGAGTATGCATTTGAATCCAGGTTCATCTGCCGAAATGGTACGTTGCCATATTTCCTCCAGCAGAAATCCTGTTCCCACTGAACTTCATTGTTTCCCAGTAGAGCAATCTATCACCTCCTGCAAGCTGACCATTCACGTGTTTAATTCTGTTCCTGCCTTCTGAGTACTGAAGAAACCACAAATGCCTAATATTTAGATTAAATTAAATTATAATGATCCAGGGCAGATACATCATACCATTGACTTCCTATATAATTAATACTACATTGACCACATGAACCGTTCAAACCCATTTTCTATATTGCTTCATACACCCTGACCATATCCAACAGTTTTGTGTTTTCACACAATTTTATTGTGATTTGCATTGTAACCAATCAAGAAGAGTAAAATATTGACATGGCCACAACCTCTTCCTAATTTGAACATTATTTAATATATATATATTTTAAATCATAAGAGATTTTAGCCTAATATTTTAAGAATTTTAATATAAAATAGCTCCTTATTTTAACTCATCTTTTCTGCTTGGTATATATGTATTCATATTTAAAGTTAATTCACAAAGTCTAGTCTACATTCTCTCTTTTCTTCTGCCTCTGATACTGTGTTTCTATTTATATGCCATATTTAATCCATACTCACATGCACCTTGAATGTACATAAATGATTTAGTCTCTCTGTTCAATACATTCATTTCTGAATCTCTGATCTATTACTTTACTATTTTTTCCTCCACTTCTTTTCACCGTACTTTTAATTATTGTTATATCCATTCATCACTATTTTGTCTTGAAATATAACAATCTGTCTCCTTGCCATCATATAAAAATCTGATTCTGATATCATCTTCATTAGAAGATAAAGTGACAGCTTCCTCAGTCTTAACATTCTGAGACCTTTTCAACACTTGAGTTTGCTACCTGGATTTCCTCCCATGGTAACACATCTCTGCTGTCTTATAGTTCTCCTGCATATCTTATAGCCATTCACTCCATTAAATATACATGAGGCTTTAAATTATATATATTTTTTTCAATATTCAGTTCAAAGTTGTATCACTATTGTATTCCAAAATCTTAGTTTGGAATTCTTCTATCTTATCATCTCCCCTTTTCTTTCTCTTCCTGCTATTCTTTATTCTTCTATCATGTACTCTTCAAACCCTGTCAGTCAGTCTTCTCCCATGCTTTTGGAAAATCATTCATGTTTTCTTCTTCCCCTTTATGGTGATTACAATCAATAGTGGCCATAATTCTGGCAAGCTTATAAGATCTACCTCAGATAATTTTAAAATAAAGCCACTTTAAATGACCTTAGTTATAATGTATGCCTTTCTTATTTTGTTTGACACATACATTAAAAAATATATCCCATACAACTTAAAATTGAGGGAATCTGAAAGCATATCTTAAAAAACATTTGAGTTTAGTCAATGTGTAACTGACCTAAAAACAACTTAATATGTGATGCATGACTTAGGTTAAATACCTAGGAAAATAATTTCAGATCTATCCAAGAATACTTACCTTGAGAATTTAATATTTATAAAAATTTCAAATAAAAATTTTTCAGAAATATTATAAAATTCATTAAATACGTTCTTTTAAGAGCAGTTACTGGATAAGATAAGTACATATACTTTTTATTTGTTTTCATTTCCTTGATGACTTTATTATAATACTTTTATCATAAAATATATTCTGATATTTTAAGGATAAAAATATATAGGAAAGATGAACTAACCTGAAAGTGTGATGCATTGATTGATTGATACATTCACTAATTTTACCCCAATGGATCTTACATATTCTTGGAAATAAGGATGGCTTTTAGTATATTTCTTTGTAACTTGTGATGAATGGATGCTATTTGTGGAAGTCACTATTCATTTAATAACATTATCAAATTAAGTAAGGTGAAGTGTGTTGGGTTCCTGTTTTGGCAATAATACTGTTATTTTCTCCATAAACCTACTCTTTAATTGAGGACCCTCTCAAATGGTTTACAAATTTTGTTGTTTTTTGTTTCAATTTGTTTGAATTACCAACCTGTTTACTTACAATTTCTTGGTATCATTGTATCATTGACTTTGTTAAGAATCATAATGGTTAAGAATGGCTACTTGAGTGTTCATAAGTAGCTTTACCATAGTTAGGCCATTTTCATTTTGATGGTTCAATTTGAAAAATAATTCCTTATAATTTACTCTCATTAAAATACATACTAACCTTCTACAATATTATAGTAATGCAGCAGGCTTTCATAACCTGAAAACAGAATGAAGAACTCGTTTTATTTTATGCTGACCAATCTGGTTTAGGTTTCTTCTTTGAAGATTCATGTTGCAGCTTCATGGAATTGAGGATTTAAAACCTTCAGAAAAAGATACATGTTGCATCTTGACTCTACCATTTGCTTGCTATGTATATGGGGTGTTTCTCAAACATTTTCCAGCATCAATCGTTAACTATAAAGTTTTTATTAAAACCTACATTTTGAATTTTATATTTATAAAACAGTACAATAGAATAACTTTCAACATGGTAGTTATGCTGAAGAAGAAAATAAATAAGAATGATGTTCCAGTTATCTAGTGCTGCTCTGACAAGAAATATACCACAAATGGTATGGCCTTAACAAACAGAAGTTTATTCTTACAATTTGGAGACTTTAAGTCCAAGTTCAAAGTGCCAGGCTGTTGGGGCTGGATGAAAGCCCCCCAGCCTTGCGTTTCAGCTCTGCCTCCAGCTCCTGTCCCACTGAAGCTAGAGGTTTTTCTTCACTCAGACAGCTGCTGCCTGCTGAGGCTGCCAAGCCCAAGGTTGACAAGTAACAAGGCACAGTCCCAATATTACCAAATCACACTGCATGCCATTCATTCAAGTCCATTGTAAATCCCAAGGTTGGCAGAGCACAGTAGGCTGCTGAACAATGACATGGCTACATGCAGGGTTCAAGGTGCCATAAGGTAGAGACCATTCCCAAAGCTGCTTCTTATATATGGGAAGCAGACCACATACCCAAAGCAGCTACTCAGCTTCTTGAGGTAGATCCCATCATGGAGTTGATTGCCAGTCTCATCATGGAGAGTTAACTACCACAGCTGTCCAGCTATTCAACCAGGCCCAGCCAAGTTGACACACAAACATAACCACCACAAATGACAAATATAATATTCATGTGATCCCTTCAATATTTACATTTCTTCCACCTAATAGTCATATACTACTATGGCACTTGACTGCTAACCAGAAGGCTGGCGGTTCAAACCCACCAGCCACTCCTTGAAAGGAAGGTTGGGCATTCCTACTCCCGTAGTGATACTGCCTCGGAAACCCAAGGAGGGGTCGCTATGAGTCGGGGCCGACTCGATGGCAAATAACAACAACAACACTATTGAAAACAAGTTAAAAAAAAAAAAAAAGAAAAAGAAAAGGAAAATCCACCACTCAGCAACTAATAATATAGTATTCTGTTAAAATAATGTGACAGTATATAATGTTCTGAACTGATTTGAAAGACACTGCAAAACTAGATTGTTTCTTTACCTGCAGTGGGCAGAAGATATTCTGCATGAGTTTTCCATGGGTGACTAGAATATTGTAAGGGTGTTTTTCTTCCTGAAAGTGTAAAAACAAGTGATTGTTTGCCTTTTCTATAAAGATCTGGAGAGTGTAATTTTCAAACTAAAGATATGGATGGAATAATTTGTTAATTAATATTTTAATTTAATCAACCCATTCAAAAATAATCGATTTATTTATAATTAACTCAATCTTTTAAGATATTTTGGATTACTTATGGCTTGGAAGATAAAGAAATAATCATGAATAAATGCTAACAAGCTCTTTGAGAGGACCCTAGACTTACAACTGAAGTAGAAGGGATTATACACATTTTTTATCTCTGTATATTTTGTTTTATTTTAAGGAGTTTCATTTATTCATCTATGTAGCACCTGAACATAGAATACAGTGCTTGACAAAGGGAAGTAATAGGCAAATTTGTAGAAATTGTTGAGCAGCAATCATGTGCATAAATCATTTCTATTTTTGATGTAATATAAGACACTAGAATTAAAATTTTTAAAATATAAATTTATAGTAGCACTATTCATATGGAAAGCAAAGGCATTATGGTGGCATCATAACCATCCATACATTCTATCTCACTTTACACTTCCATGAATAGCTATCAGTTCTGTTAAAATGACTGGAAATGAGTTGTTAATGTAATGAATAAATAAGAATATTTCAGTCTCATTGTGTGAGTACCTCCTCTATCTACATTTTCTATTCCAATATTGCGAATGGCATTTCTCCAAACACAAATGAGCAGTGCAGTCAAGAATCTGGAGTAATTCATGGAGAAAGTAAAGAGGAAGATAAATAAACTAATAACACAAAAACTCACAAGTTATTATTAGCTTTTCTTAGGTCAGATTGCAAGTCAAGATTACTGGTAAGAGTCCAATGATGTTTCAAGTGTAGACAAGTACTAGTTGTCATATTTACATGAAATTCCTGAGATCTTGTTGGAATTGTTCTGCTTTATAAGAAAAAACACCATGCTTAGTTTAACTTGAAAATATGGGGATGCTTATGATGTTACAGAAAATCCTTGGGAACACTCCTTGGGGGACTCAATAATAGCAAGTGCTCAAGGGTAATTTCAAGGATATAATTGGCTCTGGATGATCAGGACCCGAGGAAAGCCTGATAATGAAGAAAACTTTTATATATCAAGAAATAATTATTTCATAACCATTAAATACATTTGGTCATGAAAAAACTTTATCAATAAAGTAAAAAAGATAACCTATGGGTTTTGAGAAACTTTTTGGGAACCATATATGTGATGAGTGTCTAATATCCAAAGTTTTTTTAAAAAAATGTCTACAACTTAAAAACAAAAAGACAAACAACTCAATCAAAAGTGGTAAAAGAACTTGAACATACATTTTACCAAAAAGGATATTCAAATGTCTAAAAGTTACATTAAAAGATGCTCAATGTTATTAGTCATTTTTATTGTCATTAGGTGCCATTGAGTCAGCTCTGACTCATAGTGACCCTATGTACAGCTGTATGAAACACTGCCCAGTCATTTGCCATCCTCACAATACTTGCTATACTTGAGCCCATCATTGCAGCCACTGTGTCAATCCATCTTGATGTAAATCAAGATGCAAATCAAACCACAATGAGATACCACTTTACTTCCATTAAAATGGCAATGATCAAAACATGGAAAACAACAGGCATTGGCAAGATTATGGAGAAAATGGAGTCCTAATTCATTGGTTGTGGGAATGTAAGATGGTACAGTAGCTGTGGAAAAGAGTTTGGTAATTTGTTGGAGACCAAGAGAAAAATCATCAAAAGACATGAGTGCAAGGCACATATTCGACAGCTAAAGGAGAAGGCAAGGCCTCTCCAACAGCAACGGGAGAAGGCAAGGCCTCTCTCATTGTTAAATGCTTACTTGGCAAAACATCAAGTATTAAAATTAGATGTTATTCCAGTGGTCCATGTTTTTATCTCATTGGAATATTTCATACTTTGGGTCACTGTGCGCAGTAAGCATTTATCATTTTACACTCTTTATTCCTGAGCAGGCTTTTGTGATTGTTTTAATGTTGTCCTTGAGCACGTAGAGGAGTAAAACTTTTTAACTATGTAAATAAGCTGATTGTATGGATTCCAAGAATGATGATGTAATCATGTATAAACATTTAAATAAAGTAAAACAAAGGCATCAGGGATTGCTCTCACAGAATAATGCAGGGCATCTGCTTGGCCCCCGTTCCTTTTAAAAAACCATTAATCCTTTCATGTCGCTTTGTTTCATGACCTGTGCAGTTTTGCAGGATGCGGCAGTAATTCCTCAAAAAGTTGAACATAAGACTAGCATTTTACCCGGCCATTCCAGTCTTAAGTATTTGCCCACAAGAAGTGACATCAGGAACACAGACACCAGTATACCAGTGTTTGTTGCAGCACTTTTCACTATTGTCAAAAGGTGGAAATATCAACAATATCTGTCATCATATGAATTGAAAACCAAAATGTGGTCTATACATACAAGGAAATATTACTCAACCATAAAGAGAACTGATATCCTGATCGTTATGGATTGAATTGTTTTCCCCAAAAAATATGCGTCAAATTGACTAGGGCATGATACTTATTGGCAGTTAAGTAATGAAATAATTTGGAAGTAAGGTAATGATGTAATCACTCCCTCACAATGTGATCTGATGAGACCAGGCAATCAATTGTAAGAAGATTAGGGTGGGATGCAACACCATTACTCAGGTCACAGCCCTTATCTGATGTAAGGGAATTAAGGTGACATGCAACACCCTTAATCATGTCACAGCCCTGATACAATGTAAGGAGAATTTCCCTGCGATGTGTCATGCATCAGCTTTTATATTACAAGAGATAAAGGGAGAGAGAAGCAAGCTGACAGGAGGGTCTGACTATGACCAAAAAAGAAGAGATGGGAGTGGAGCCTGTCATTTGGACCTGGTCTTCCTGTGCTTGTTCAATCATTTCAGGAGGTAGCAGATGATCAAGAACCAATGATATTGAAGGAAGAAGTTCAGGATGCACTGGAGGCATTGGTGAAAAACAAGACTATAGGAACTGATGGAATACCAAACAAAATGTTTCAACAAATGGATGCAGCACTGCACATGTTCACTCATCTATGCCAAGAAATTTGGAAGAGAACTACATGGCCAAGTAAGAGATCCATATTTCTGCCCATTCCAATAAAAGATTATCTAACAAAATGCAAAAATATTTACCAATATCATTAATATAACATACAAGTAAATTTTTGCTGATGACACTTCAAATACTTTTTAAACAGGACATAGGTCAGGAAAGGCCAAAAATCCACAGCAGATTCAGAAAAGGATGTGGATTGAGGGATATCATTGCTCATGTCAAATGGATCTTGGCTGAAAGCAGAAAATACCAGAAAAAAGTTTTATTTGTGTTTTATTGACTGTGCAAAGGCATTTCATTGTGTGAATCATAACAAATTATGGATAATATTGGGAAGAATGGGAATTATAGAAATCAGGAAAAGTATATGTAAGGACAGTATACTTTCACCATACTTATTCAATCTGTATGATGAGTAAATAATCTGAAAAGCTGGATCATATAAAAAACATAGAACCAGGATTAGAATAGGAGTCATTA
>NW_006922162.1:1174508-1182286 GCF_000298275.1 Orycteropus afer afer
AGCCTTCAGTATAGATTAGATCTCAACATGAAGAAAACAAAAACCCTCACAATAAGAAACATCACGATAAATGGAGAAAATGTTGAAGTTATCAAAAATTTCACTTTACTTTCATCCACAATCAATGCCTATGGAAGTAGCAACCAAGAAATCAATGTACATATTCCATTGGGCAAATCTGCTGCAAAAGATCTCTGTAAGTGATATTAGCAAAGATGTCACTTTACAACTAAGGTGCAGAGATAATCAAAGGTAGTAGACTAGGCAGATACACTATACAGACCCTATACAACCAAGACCTGAGAAATCCAGTGAAATGAGTACAGATGACAATTCTGTAACTCAGAGCTTCAAAGTAAAAGATAAAGAAGTAGATTAAATATTGATGACAGGAGGAAACTGAACAAAAACATATAACAAGGAAGCATACTTAGCAGTAAGCTGCCAACTGGTCCAGTGAGGGGCCATTTTGAATTATTGTAAGTGTGATTCTGATCACAGCTGGAATCTGATAACCATCTCTGCTTGCTCACTACTGTACTAACATTCACATTTGTGATTGTCAGAGAGGTGTGATCTTCCTCTTTACCTTGCACAACCATCCTGTAGCCAGAGGCACTCTACTCCCTCCATCTGGTGGCCAGTCAAACCTCCTCACTGCTAATGTTGTGCTGCTTTTATCCCCTTTTATTTTTTCTTTATCTTTCTTCTTAGTTCTTTCCTCTCCCCCCTTTTATCTTCCATTTATTTCACTTTTTTGTTTTCCTTTTTTTTTTTTTTTGTTTGATTTTGCAGAGCAGAAGCCCTATCTTGTCACCACTGCAGTTAGCAATGTCCACCTACATCCCCTTCCCCCAGTTGGAGATGCTTGGTCCTGCGAAACAAGCATTGCATTCCCACTGCAGCTGTATTGGTGGCTAGTACTTTTGCTAGTATTGTACTGCTTTATTTATTTTTTGTTGTTCTATTTATTCTTTCCTCCTAGTTCCCTCTTTACCTCCTTGTTGTTTCCTTTTTTCTTTCTTCCTCTTGCTTTTTTTTTTTTCTTTCTTGTGGAGTATATGCTCATCTCCCTCCTCCATGGTCAGCAGTGCCCACCTCTACCACTCCATGAGTGGTGGTGGATGTTTCTGTAGAATGAGCTCCACCTGCCCACTGAATCTGTGTTTGGTGGTAAAAAATTGCACCAATAATCTTTCACTTTTTTTCTTCTATTTTTTCCTTTCCTTCTTAGTTTTTCCATTTTATCATTGTTTTTTTCTTCTTTTTTTCTTCCTACTTCCTCCCCTCTTTTCTTTCTTTCTTTCTTTTTCTTTTTGTTTTGGATACTGCAGAGTGGGTGCTGCATCACTGCTTTCTCCATGTTCAGTAGCACTCACCACTGACCTGCGTTTGTTGGTGCATGTTGTTGTGGAACAAGTACTGTTTTCTTTCTGCAGCCCTGTTTGGTGGCCAGTGTGTGCATAAATACTGTACTGATATTTTTTACTTTCTTTACCTCTTTTGTTCTTACTTTTTCCTTTTCTTTCTTCTTAGGTCATCCTTCATCTTCCCCTTTTTTCCGTACCTTTACTCAGGTCACAGCCCTTATCTTCCTCTTCCTCCAACCCTCTTATTATCCCCACACCAACTCTACCTACCACACCTTTTGATCCACTCACTGAATGAGTGCTACCACTTACTGCAGCACCATTGGATTGATGACACATGGTGGCCAAACTCACCCAGCCAGCCCTCAGCTACTTTGCAAGACCGGTATTCAGAAACTAGCATCTATATTCCCATGTGCTACCAAATCCACCTTGCAAAAGTTAAGTGTCCCAGTGCTGCCAAACCAGCAATGAGAGTAACATCCTAGCTCCATTGTTTAGATATACTAAAATAAATTTAAAAAGACAGAAAGAAACAAACCTACATGCAAGCAACAAATTAATATGATGTCTCAGAGACAATAGATAATTTCAAATGAAACAAAAGAGGATAATATGACCCAAATGACTAAAATAAAGGGCCACAAAATCTTTCATAGGAAGTGCTATAGGAACTATCTGATAATGTTAAGGTACCTTCAAGGAGTGAGAGGCAGATCAAGGAAAGCACAGACAAAATCAAAGAAAACACAGGCAACACTCTAGAAAAATTTAGGAAAACAATACAAGAACAACCTGATAAGATAAATGGAAAATTAGGGATCATACAAAAACAGCAAGCAGAAATTCAAAAGGTTAATAATAAAGTTACAGAACAAGATAATGCACTGGAAGGGAAAAGGAGTAGAATTCAATTAATGGAAGACAAAATTAGTGAAATTGAAGATAACTTTCTCAACACTAATCTGTTGGAGAAACAATTTAAAAAAATGTAGAAAGCCTAAGAATTATTGAGAAACAATTAGGAGAAATAACTTTTGTAAAATCAGAATTCCAGAAAAGGAAGAGAAAAAGAAAAGTACTCAGAAAATTGTCAAATATTTGTTGACAAAAACTTCTCTTAAATCATGAAAGTTGAGAAAACATGCATTCAAGAAGCTCAACAAACCCCAAATAAGTTAGATCCCCAAAAGAAAATTAGGAAGTCATCTCACAATCCAACTCTCCAAAACCAAAGACAAAGAAAGAATTCTGACAGCATCTAAGGAAAAACAAAATATCACCTACAAAAGACAACCAATATGTTCTGATTTCTCAGCAGAGGCCATGTAGGCAAGAAGGCAATAGGATGACATATATAAAACCCTGAAAGAAAAAACAAAATAAACATAAAAACCTTATCAATCAATAATTATATATCCAGCAAAATTATCCCCAATAAATAGTGGTGAAATTCAGACATTTACAGACAGACAGAATGTAATGGAATTTGTGAAAGCCATAACAACTTTACAGGAAATATTGAAGAGTGCCATTTGGACAGTGAACCAACAGTGGCAGAAAATAACATAAGATTAGGACATATGACAGCATCACCTGGAAATCAACACAGGCATGTCGATGTTGTTGCTATGTGCTATCATGTCAGTTTTGACTCACAGTGACCTCACGTACAACAGAATGAAACACTGACCAGTCTTGTGCCTACCTAATTACCAATGCCATGCTTGAATCCATTGTTGTAGCCACTGTGTCAATCCTTATCATTGAAGGTCTTCCTCTTTTTCGCTATCTTCTTTACCAAGCATCTTGTCCTTTTCCAGGAACCACGCTCTCCTAAAAACATGTTCCAAGTATGGTAGGTGAAATCTCATCATTATTGCTTATAAGGAGCATTTTGTCTATACTTACTCTGAGATAGATTTGCTCAATCTTTTAGCAGTCCATGGTGCATCCATTATTCTTTGCTAATACCGCAGTTCAAATGCACCATTTTTCTCCCTGTGGTTTTCCTTGTTCATTGTCCAGCTTTTACATGAATATGGGGCAATTGAAAATACCACAGTTTGGATCATATACACACTACTCTTCAAAGTGAGATCTTTGCTCTTTAACACTTTAAAGTGGTCTTTTGCAGAAAATGTGCCCATGCAATATGTCATTTGATTTCTTGACTGCTGTTTTCATGAGCATTGATTGTGGATCCAAGTAAAATGAAATCCTTGACAACTTCAAAGTTTTCTCCATTTATTAAGATGTTGTTTATTGGTTAAGCTGTAAGGATTTTTGTTTTCTTTATGTTGAAGTGTAATCCTACTGAAGATAGTAGTCTTTCATTTTTATCAGTAAGTGCTTTAAGTTTTCTTCACTTTCAATAAATAAGGTGATGCATCTGCATACTCTGGGTTATTAATGAGTCTTCCTGCATTCTGATGCCACATTCTTCTTCTTAGAGTCCAACTTCTTGAATTATTTGCTTAACGTAAAGATTGAATAAATATGATGAAAAGATAAAGTCTTGATGAACACCTTTCCTGACTTTAAATCATGCAGTATCCCTTTGTTCTGTTTGAGCTATTGCCCCTTGATCTATGTAAAGGTTTCTCATAAGTAGGATTAAGTTTTCTGGAATTCCCATTTTCTCAATGTTATCCATAATTTGTTATGATCTACATGGTTGAATACCTTTGCATAGTCAATAAAACAAAGGTAAACATAATTTTGATATTCTATGCTTTCAGCCAAGATCAATCGGACATCAGCAGTGATATTACTCCATGTGCTCTTCTGAATCTGGCTTGAATTTCTGGCAATTCTCTAAGTACTGCTGCAACCACTTTTGAATTATTTTCATCATAATTTTACTTGCATGTGATATTAATTGTATTGTTCAATAATTTCCACAATCCCCTGAATCACCTTTCATTGGAATGGGCACAGATATGGATCACTTCCAGTACATTGGTCATGTAGGTGTCTTCCAAATTTCTTGGTAAAACAAGTGAATGCTTCCAGTATTGCATCTGTTTGTTGAAATATTGCAATGGGTGTTCTGTCAATTTCTATACTCTTGTTTTTCACTAATTCCTTCAGTGAAGCTTGGACTATTTCTTTCAGTGCTATAGTTCTTGGTCATACCCTACTTCCTGAAATGGTTGAACACTGACCAAATCTTTTTAGTACACTGTCCCTGTGTATCCTTTCCATTTTATTCTGATACCTCCTGTGAAACCCAATATTTTGCTCATAGAATCTTTCAATATTACAAATTGAGGCTTGAATTTTTTCTTCAGTTCTTTCAACTTGAGAAATGCCAACAAGGTTCTTCTCTTCTGATTTTCTGATTCAATTTTTTACACATTTTATTCAAACATCTTACTTTGCTTTCTCAAGCTACATTTTAAAATCTTCTGTTTAGATGCTTTACATCATCATTTCTTCCATTCATTTTAGTTAGTCTTCATTCAAGTTTCAGTTTCTTTTAACATCCCTTTGAGTCTTTTCTTTCCTTTTTTTTTACTTTTTATTGTGATTTTGGTGAAATTTTACAAATCACATTGTTTTACATTACACAGTTCATACACATTTTATTTTGTGACACTAATTACAATTGTGAAATGTAATAGCTCTCTTTCCAATTCCTCCTGTGGTTATCCTTTTCCTGTGTCCTCTTGCCTATCCATTCCTGCCTTAGCTTTCTCCCTGTGCAAATGCTGCCATTCTTATTTCACATAGTTGAATTTTTATCTTCTTGGTGTAGCTATTTGGCTTGCAAGGACTTTCTCTTGTTTGGCTGAGAGTTAAGCCACAAAGTGAGTTCAATTCCAGGCCTGAAGGATGAGTTGAGGCCATAATCTCAGGCATTTCACCAGTCTCTATCAGACCAGAAAACCTGGTCTTTTTAATGCTTTTTAAATTTTGTTCCACATTTTTTTGTCTTATGCTATCCAGGAACTCCAATTATGATCACTTTCTGGATGGTTGGCTTTTGTGACAGGCACCATCCTGTTCTGGTCTCAAGGTCATATAGCCTAAGGTTCTCACATTTCCTTAGTCCTTTAGACTAATGTTTACATGTGTCTTTGATTTTCTTCACTCTTTATTCTAGATGAGGAGAGAATAAAATTTGCATCTTGGATGGATGCTCACTAGTTTTTAACACCCAAGTCATTACTCACTGAAGTAAGATGTAGAACAATATTTTAGTGTACTATGTTGTGCCACTACAGGCTGTCAGTTTGTATTGTGGTGGCTTGCATGTCTCTATGAAGCTGGGTGCTATGTCACCACTATTTCAAACACCAGCAAGGTCACCCATGGTGCACAGGTTTCAGTGGAGCTTCCAGATTAAGACTGTGAAGAAGGATAGGGCCATACAGTTCTGAGAAACCTGGTCACTGAAAACATTATGAATAGAAGTGAAATATTGTCTGGTATAGTCCTGGAAGATGAGCCCCTCAGGTTGGAAGACACGCAAAATATGATTCAGGAAGAGCTGACTCCTCAAAGTAGAGTCAACCTTCATTATGTGGACGGAGAAATGCTTCCAATACCTTCATTTGTTTGTGGGGCAGAACTCCAAAGGGGAAGAAACAGCTGAAAATATTCATTAATAAATGGAACTTGGAATGTATGAAGTATGAATTCAGGAAAATAGGAAGTTGTCCAAAATGAAATGGAACAGACAAAGATCAGTATCTTAGGTAGTAGATAGTTGAAATGGACTGGTATTGACCATTTTGAATCAGACAATCATTGAATCTACTATGCTAAGAATGACAAATTGAAGAAAAATCCCATTGTATTCATTGTCAAAAACAGTTCAATATCTATCTTGAAGTACAGTGCTGTCAGCAATAGTATAATCCATGCCTCTACCAGGAAGAACAATCAATATGACTATTATTCAAATTTGCACACCAACTACTAAAGCCAAAAATGAAGAAATTGAAGATTTTTACCAAGTTCTGCAGTCTGAAATGGACCAAACATGCAATCAAGGTGTATTGATTATCACTAGTGATTGGAAGGGAGCTCTGGTAGTGTAGTGCTTATGGCACTTGACTGTTAACCAGAAGGCTGGGGGTTCAAACCCACCACTCCTCAGAAGGAAGGTTGGGCAATCTACTTCCCTAGTGATACTGCCTTGGAAACCCACGGAGAGGTCGCTATGAGTCGGGTCCAACTTGATGGCACATAACAACAACAACAACAACAGTGATTGCAATATGAAAGTTGAAAACATTCATTGATAGTTGGAAAATATTCATTGATAAAAATGATGCTAGAAGTTGTATGATAGAATTTTGCAAGACCAACAACTTATTTATTGCAATTAACTTTTTTCAGCAACATAAATGGTGACTCTTTTGGTTACTTCATGCTGCTCTAGCAGAAAGTACCATCAATGGGTGGTTTTAAAAAACAAGAGTTTATTCTCTTGAAATTTTGGAGCCTAGAAGTCTGAGTTCAAGGTGACAGGTGCTATGGGCTGGGTGAAAACCCCTAGACCTTGGGCTTCAGCTCTGCCTCTTGCTCCCAGCCCACTGAGGCTAGAGCCTTTTTTTTTTTTTTTTCACTCAGGCAGCTGCTGGCTGCTGAGCCTGACAAACCCAATGCCTGACATTAAAAAGGCACAGTCCCATTATTACCAAACCACATGGCAAGCCATTGATTCAAGTCCATTAAGAGTCCAAAGATCAGCAGACAACATGGCAGCTGTTGAATAATGACTCAGCTACATACAGGATTCAAGCATGCCAAAAGATACAGACCATTCTAAAACTTTTCTTTATATATGGGGAGCAGACCATATCCCTAAGGTAGCTACTCAGCTGCTCACAGTAGATGCCACCATGGAGTCGTTTACCAGTCTCATCTTGGGGAATACTATAACCAGTCACCCAACCACTAAAAATCAGGTCCATCCAAGTTGACACATAACCTTCATTACCACAGTGGCGATACATGTGGACCATGCAAATGGGATATACAGGAAATAAATAGAGTACATCTGTGGAAAGAGGTGATGTAGAAGCTCAGTATTACCAGTCAAAACAAGACCAGGAGCTTACTGTGGAACAGACCATCAATTGCTCATATATAAGTTCAATTTGAGGCTTAAGTAAATTAAAACAAGTTTAAAAGAGCCAAAATGTGACCTTAATTAGATCTCACCTGAATTTAGACACCATCTGAAGAATAGATTTGATGCACTGAAAACAAATGAGTGAAGACCAGACAAGTTGTGGGATGATGTCTTAGGGTGGGTTCTCTAGAGAAGCAAAACCAGTAAAGCTTTATCCATCTTTCTATCTATCTATCTGTCTATCATCTATCCATCATATATCTGTCTACATATCTACATACATACATATATATATATATTTACATATATATATATATATA
>NW_006922162.1:1182386-1189301 GCF_000298275.1 Orycteropus afer afer
TTATCTTAGGAAAATGGCTTACACAATTATAGAGGCTAGTAGGTGCCACATTTCTGGATCAAATGTCAAGTCAGAGGCTTTCCAGATTCACACAGCTACTGGGGCTGACAAGCTCATGATTGGCAGGGAGTAAAACAGATTGCTGATGTCAGTGGATGATGAATCCAAGATCAGCAGGCAAAATGGTGGATTGTTCATTCACAGGAAGGGTGTAGGGAGCATGACAGGATCTAGATCCATAGAAGGTCCTCAAATTCTCCCATGATATACATATACATATACATATACATATACATATACATATATCCTCGGAAGGAAGATGGGACAATCTACTTTCATAGTGATACTGCCTCAGAAACCCAAGGAGGGGTTGCTATGAGTCATGTCTGACTCAACAGCACATAACAACAACATACATATACATATACACACACATATACATATACACACATATACATATACAAAGCTGGCCACACTCCCAACAAAACTCCCTTTTAACTAATTGGCTGCTCAAAGCATATACATCAGATCTCATCATGGGAAGGCTCATACCACAACTGCTTAAACCACTCAGAATCATGGTCCAGCCAAGTTGACACAAACCTTAACTACTACAGTCTATCCCTTGTCAACTTGGCAGTTGTACACATCTCCTTAACTACATAATCCCTAAATAAAAACAGTTATAAATTCATACTTGTCCCTAACATGATACAGCAACATGGGTACAACCAAAAATGCATTAGCCCTGTTTACATTTTATAGTTTATTACTGAAGAAAACAAAAATATTTCATGCACACATACAATGGAGAAATATAACAATCACAGTCCTTGTTTCTGCAAGTGGTCATAGCTGGTGTTCACAGTTACCATCTTCTACACCCATTCTGCATTTCTCTTGCCCTCAGCAAGCACCTCATCTGGTCATAGTTCTTTGCATGGGAGGATGACTCAAACCTTCATGCTTGAAGGGTCTGGGCCAGTAGTAGTCATATCAGATTGGGGTTGCTGTAGTTTCCCATTGATTTTAATCACAGAGTGTGGTAGTATTGCAGACATCCTAAAGAATCTCCTATATTCCAGACATATTCTTTACCTCCATTATGTAATATCAATCAAATTTCCCCTTGTTAATCAGGATCTATCATAGCAGACAATAGTAACTTCTTTCTTTGATTGTTGATCCAGAGGCATGAGGAGGCCAAAACTGTTGGGTGGCATTCTTAACTTCCAGTTCAATGCAATCAGTATTGTGTCCCTAGGTGTGAATGTTCCTCCCTATGGTACTAAGATCTTTGGACCCACAGAGCATAGGATTTCAGGGACGGAAAGCAAATTATTTTTGAGTGGGCTACTAATGGTAAAAGTGAGTGGTACTACTTCCGTTTCCATCCCTTGGTTCCTGGACCCACTAATCCTGACTATTAGAGAAAGAGCACCATATATTGGACACTGGTTTAGAGTATATACCACTTCCTGGAGAACACTGCTCTAACTCTGCAAGGTATTGCCACCTGGGTGGCACAGTAATTGTGTTTTTAGAAGCCCATTCTGTTGTTCCATCAAGCCAGCTGCTTAAGGATGATGGGAAACATAAGACCAGTGAATTTCATGAGCATAGGCCCATTGCTGCATTTCATTTGTTGTGAAGTGAGTCCCTTGATTGGAGGCCATGCTGTATGTGATACCATGATGGTGGATAAGACATGCTATAAGTCCATGGATGGTAGTTTTGGCAGAAGCATTGCATGCTGGGAAGGCAAATCCACATCCAGAGTACTATCTATTCCAGTAAGAGCAAAACACTGTCCTTTCCATAATGGAAGAGGTCCACCAGATTGCTGGCTGATCACCCCAAGGAATGATTCTATATTGTAGACTCAGTGTTGGTTTCTGCTGCTGGCAGACTGAGCATGCAGCAGTGGCTGTAGCCAAGTCAGTCTCAGTAAGTGGAAGTCCAAGTTGCTGAGCCCATGCATAACCTCCATCCCTGCCATTATGGCCACTTTGTTCATAAGTGCATTGGGCAATGACAGGAGTAGCTGAGGGAAAAGGATGACTGGTTTTCACAGAGCAAGTGATCTTATCCACTTGATTGTTAAAGTCCTCCTCTGCAGAGGTCAACTTTTGGTGGGCATTTATGTGAGACACAAATATGTTTTCTCCTTTGGCTCATTCAGAATGATCTATCCACATACCTCTTCCTTACACTTCCTTGTCACCAATCTCCAATAATCGTCCTTTCAAGTCCCAGACCATCCAACATAACTGTTGGGCACAGCCCATGAATTAGTATACAGTCATACATCTGACTCTTTCTCCTTCCATGAAAAGTGAACAACCAGATACATGGCTTGAAATCCTGCCCATTGGGAGGATTTCCCTTCTCCATTCTCCTCTAAGGAGGTCCCAGAGAGGGGCTACAGTGCCACTACCATCCACTTTTGAGTGGTGCCTGCATATTGTGCAGAACCATCTCCAAACCAGACACAAATATTCTCTTCCTTAGTCAACAGATCATAAGGAACTTCCTATGAGGACATAGATGAAGACAGGGAGAGGGAAGTTAATACGAATGGAGTGGTGACCATAGGCATTTGGGTGACTTCTTCATGTACCTTACTATACCTTCATGTCTTGCTCGAGCCCAATCTCTTATATATTAGTTCCATTTAATTATGGAGTGCTCCTGTGCATGCTGAATTTTATGACTCTGTAGGTCAGACAACACCCAGTTCATGATGGGCAGCTCTGGCCACACGGTGATTTGGTGTCCTACGGTTAGGCATTCAGTCTCTACTAAGGCCCAGTAACAAACCAAAAGCTTTTTCTCAAAAGGAGAGTAGTTATCTGCAGAGGATGGGAGGCATTTGCTTCACAATCCTAATGGTTTAATTGATCTCATCAATTGAGGTCTGCAAAAGATTGCAAACAACATCTCTGTCTGCCACTGCCACTTCAAGCACCATTGGATCACTGGGTCATATGGCCCAAGTGACAGAGTGGATTGCACTGCAACCTGAACATGTTGTAGATTCTTCTGGTGTTCTGGGCCCCACTCAAAGGTAGCAGCTTTTGAAGTCACTTGATAAATAGACTGAAGCAACACACCCAAATGAAGGATATGTTGGCTCCAAAATCCAAAGAGGCCTATCAGATGTTGTGCCTCCTTTTTTAGTTGTGAGGGGAGCCAGATTAAATAACTTATCTTTCACTTTAGTAGGACTATTTTGACATGACCCACACCACTGGAACCCTAGAAATTTCACTGAGTTGGAAAGTGCCTGATTTTTTGTCGGGTTAATTTCCCACTCTTTAGCACACAGATGTCTCAACAGTAAGTCTAGAGTTATTGGTACTTCTTCCTTACTAGGCCAACCAGCACAATGTCATCAATGTAATAGACCAGCATAATGTGTTGTGGAAGGGAAAGGTGATCAAGATCTCTGTGGACTAAATTATGACATAGTGTTGAAGAGTTGATATACCTTTGAGGTAACACTGTGAAAGTATATTTTTGGCCTTGCCAGCTGAAGGAAAACTGCTTGTGATGACCCTTTAAAACTGGAATTGAGAAAAAGGCATTGCCTAGATCAATAGCTGCATACCAGGTACCAGGAGATGTAAATTTGCTCAAACAACGAAACCACATCTGAAAAAGCAGCTCCAATTAGAATCACCACCTGATTAATTTTATGATAATCCACTGTCATTCTCCAATATCCATCTGTTTTTTTTGGACAGGCTAAAGAGGAGAGCTAAATGAGGGTGTGATGGGATTCACCACCCCTACATCCTTCAAGTCTTTGATGGTATTAGGAGTCTCTGCAATCCCTCCAGGGATGTGGTATTGTTTTTGGTTTATTATTTTCCCAAATTCAGGCAATTCTAATGGCTTCCACATGTTTTTTCCTACCATAATAGTCCTTACCTCTCATGTCAGGGACCCAATGTGGTGGTTCTGCCAATTGCTGAGTATATCTATTCCAAGTATGCATTCTGGAACTGGAGAAATCACTATAGAATGGATTTGGTAACCCACTGGCTTCACTCTGAAATGGACATAAGCTGAGACTCCATCAATAACTTGACCTCTGTATGCTCTTACTCTGAGCTGTGAGCCACAGTGACATTTTGCATCTCCTGGAATTAATGTCAAGTCAGAGCCAATATCCAGTAATAACCAAAAAGACTGATAATTTCCTTTTCCCCAATGAACAGTCACTCTTGTAAAAGGCCTCAGATCCCTTTGGGAAAGGCTGTGAGAAAGATTAGCAGTACAGGTTTTTGGCAATGTAGCAGGGTCCTTCCTCAAGAGGAACCAGCCTTCCTGTCAATCAAGGGGTTTTGGTTCTATAAACTGGCTAAAGTGTTTGGAATTGATTTGAGGAGCTGTAATTCTGTATTCTGGCAATTCAATCTAGACTACTGTTCATGTGTCCTAGAATTCTGTTTATAAAGCTCAAGTAAATATTTAGTAGTATTTCTGTGTATTTCACTCCTGGGAATACTATGCCTAAGCAGCCAATTCCATAAATCCACAAGAGCCAGATTATTCTGATTACTGCTTTGACTCTGCTGTATATTATGGTAATCACACCAACCATGTCCAATCAGCCCCATTGTGTTTAGGTGTCTTAATTCAATTATGTCAGTTCCCACTGTGATATCTGACTTACATAAAATAGTAATCACAGCAGCTTTAAGGATGTTGGGGTCCCTTCACAAATTTGTTCCTCATTGTTAGGAGCTTTGGTAGCATAGTGTCTAAGGCATTTGAGTGCTAACCAGAAGGCTGGCGGTTCAAACCCACCAGCCACTCCTTGGAAGGAAGGTTGGACAATCTACTTCCATAGTGATACTGCCTCAGAAACCCAAGGAGGGGTCGTTATGAGTTGGGCCCGACTTGCCAGCAATGCCTTTGGTTTTTTGGAGTGGTGAAATGTGTGTCCTCTGGGCTCTCAATTTCTGGGTCTGTGGGTCTAATGTGATAAATCTATTCTAACATGTCAATTTCCCTAAGCCTTTGGATACCTTCTTCTACATTATGCCAAGGCAGTTCTGGCATTTCAACTTGACTTAATGTAAGCCACTGCTTAACTCATGCTTCAGGAAGTTGACCAAATAAACAATTAGGTCCTTTCCTAACTTCTTGAGCTGAAAAATTGAAGGAGGGATTTTAGCTTAGTAGCCTAAATCAACAAACTCAGGCAGATCCAATGTTACATTCCTTGCACAATTGTCTTACTTATTAATACCCATTCCCACACATATTCTCCAGGTTTCTGTATGTATGCTGTAGTAAAATCCAGCAGCTTTTTTTCAGGTGTAGTGAAGCACTTCCTTGGTCACACTTTGTACTTCACCTTTTGGGACTTGCTTAGATTTAAAGGTAGTTATAAGTCTAGAAGCAACAATATGTGGTTAGGGAGGTTCCTGAGAACATTCAGCAATATCTTGCATGGCATCTGCTTCAGGCAACAACTCAGAAGGGACAATTGGGTTAAGCCCATCAAATGGAGGTGGAAGGGATAATGGTTTTATAGCTATCTCATCAGAGTGGAGAGAGTGCATTTGGCAGAAAGGTCAATAGAATTCAGGAGCTTCATATCACCACCTTACTGACAGTCTGCCCATATGTCCCCATCCCAGATTTCAGGATACCATTTCTTCCCAATGAATGCCTTCACTTTAACTTTAGACACCATTTTGGGCTGGTAATTTAATTGGTGGTGTAATTCAGCCACCCTTACAATAAGACTCTTGGTTTATTTTTTGGCAATATCAGCTGTTACTAGAAGAAATAAAGCTTTATTTCAGGGCAAAATTAGAGAATTGAGGTCTTTTATGTGGTGCTTGAGCTGTGACTCAGCAGCCCTGAGCTCATCTTGCTCTTTTGCCACTTTGTCTATCCTAAGTAGGACCGACCAACCAGCTTCCTTATACTCTGCATTCTGACAAAATTGCCAAAAATTATCAAACATGCAGTCACCCAGAGCCTCACTTCTCACAAATATTTGTTCTAATGGTGATGCTATTTTGAATATTAATGTTGTCACCTAATGCCACGGATTAGCAGGGCCATCTCTACTAATGGAGGCAGAGTCATCAGTGCCTTTATAACTAATCAAACTAGAGAACCAATTTAGGAAATTCATCCTTATGACTTTATCTCTCTAGAACCACTTCCAGTACCAAATGTCTTAGGCTGGGTTCTCTAGAGAAGCAAAAACATAAAGCTTATATAGATAGATAGATAGATAGATAGATAGATAGATACATAGATACATAGATAGATACATAGATTTATGTGTGTATATATGTATGTATCTGTCTATCTAAAGAGTGCTTGCTTTGGCAGCATATATATAATATACACACACACACACAAAGAGAGAGAGAGAGAGAGAGACGAGAAAGAGAGAGAAACCTAGGTAAATGGCTCACACAGTTGTGGAGGTTACCAAGAGCCAAGTTCCTGCATAAAACTTCAAGCTGAAGGCTTTTCCTGACTTAACAACCTCAGGGGCTGACTAGCTCAAGATTGGCAGGCAGGCAGTATAACAGGCTATTGACTTTGGCAGATGGCAAATCCAGATCAGCCAGCAAAATGGTGGATTGTTGGTTCACAGACAATTGTAGGGCCAACACAACAGAAGGTCCTCAAATATTTCCAGGATGTATGTGTGTGTGTGTGTGTGCATGTGTGTGTATATATATATGTATAACTCACTGCCATCAAGTGAGGTCTGACTCATAGTGACTCCTTCTTGGGTTACCGAGGTGGTATCACTGCAGAAGTAGATTGCCCAACCTTTCTTCTGTTGTTGTTGTTGTTAAGTGCCGTCGAGTCGTTTCCGACTCATAGCGACCCTGTGCACAGCAGAACGAAACACTGCCCGATCCTGCGCCA
>NW_006922162.1:1192376-1198185 GCF_000298275.1 Orycteropus afer afer
GCTATTCATAAGGTTTTCCCTGGCCAATTCTTTCAGAAGTGGACGGCCTCTTCCTTCTTCCTAGTCTGTCTCAGTCTATAAGCTGGGTTGTTACCTGTGCACCAGGTGCATCTCTCTGGGTTTTAAACACCAGAGGCTCAGCCTCAAAACTCACATCTATATGTCTCCTTCTGAGGAGAGGCTATATATGAAGAAGACCGCACCTCTAAGGAAATTCCCTTTCAACTGACTGGCTGCTCAAAGCTTGTACATCAGATCTCATTCTAGGAGTGACCCCACCACAACTGCTTATACCACTCAGAATTACGGTCTAGCCAAGTTGACACACAACCTTAACTATCACAGATGACATAAAGAACATCGTATATGATGAAAGCAAAAGGTCATTAAAAAGGGAGGAAAGGAAGAAAAGAGTAAAACAGATGTCAGAAGACTCTGAAGCTTGCTCTTGAAGACTGTAGCTAAAGCCAATAGAAGAAATGATGAAATAAAAATCTGAACAGAATATTGCAAAGGGCAGTTAAAGAAGAAAAAGTAAATAATTATAAAGAAATAGACAAACACCTGGAGTTAGCAATCAAAAATGGTAGAACATGCTCAACATTTCTCAAGCTGAAAGAACCAAAGAAAAAATTCAAGCCTTGAGTTGCAATATTGAAGGAGACTATAGTCAAAATATTGAACGATATAAGAGGCATCAAAAGAAGATGGGAAAAATACACAGATTCACTGTACCAGAAATAATTGGTTGACAGCTTTTTTAGGAGGTAGCATGTGATCAAGACCCAATAGTACTGAAGGAAGAAGTCCAACTGCAGAGAGAGAGAGTTGGCAAAAAAAACAAGGCTCCAAGAATTGACCAAATACTCATTGAGATGTTTCAACAAATGGCTACAGCCCTGGAGGTGCTTACTTGTTTATGCCAAGAAATTTGGAGGACAGCTACCTGGCCAATTGATGGGAATAGATCCATATTTGTGCCTATTCAAAGAAAGATGATTCTATAAAATGTGCAAGTTATCAAACAATATCATTAATATCATATGCAAGAAAATTTTACTGAAGATATTTCAAAAACAGTTGCAGTAGTTTATTGACAGAGAACTGCCAGAAATTCAAACTAGATTCTGAGCTAGACATGGAACAAGAAATATCATTGCTGATGTCAGATGGATCTTTGCTGAAAGTACAGAATATCAGAAAGATACTATATTGACAATCTGTGGCATTTGGCATTCAACTGTGTGGACCATAACAAATTATGGATAATATTGCAAAAGATAGGAGCTCTGGTAGTGTAGTGCCTAAGGCACTTGAATGCTAATCAGAAGGCTGGTAGTTCAAACCCACCAGCCACTCCTCAGAAGCAAGGTTGAGCAATCTACTTCCATAGTGATACTGCCTCAGAAACCCAAGGAAAGGGCCGCTAAGAGTTGGGTCTGACTTGACGGCACATAACAACAACAACATTGCAAAGAATGGGAATTCCAGAACATTTATTTGTACTCAAGAGGAATCTATGCATTGATCAAATGGCAATCGTTTGAAGGGGACAAGGAACATTGCATGGTTTAAAATCAGGGGAGGTGATACCGAAGAAGATCACAGGCTACAGTCTACAGTCCACAGTATGGATTATACCTCAATATAAATAAAACAGAAATTCTCAACACTGGACCAATAAGCAACCTCATGCTAGATGGAGAAAGACTGAAGTTGTCAGTGATTTGATTTTCTTGGATCCACAATTAACACCCATGGAATCAGCAGTCAAGAAATCAGACGTTGTATTGCACTGGAAAAATCTGCTTGGAGAGACAGCTTTCAATTGTTGAAGAGCAAAGATGTCACTTTGAAGACTAAGGTATGCCTAACCCAATCCATAGTATTTTCAATTGCCTCATATGGATGTGAAAGCTGGAAAATGAATAAGAAAGACCAAAGAAAAGTTGATGCCTTTGAATTGTGCTGCTGGCAAAGAACACTGAAATACCATGGACAGCCACAAAATTGAACAAGTCTATCTTGAAAAGTGCAACCCAAGTTCTCTTTAGAAGAAAGAATGACCAGAGTTCATTTCACCTACTTTGGTCAGGTTGTCAGAAAGAACCAGTCTCTGGAGAAGCATATCATGCTTTTTAAGGTATAGAGTCAGTGAAAAAGAGGAAGACCCTAAACAAGATGGATTGACACAGTGGCTGCAAAGATGGGCTCAAGCATAGCAAGGGTTATGAATATGGTACAGGACCAAACAATATTTTGCTCTGCTGTATGTAGGGTTGCTGTGAATAAGAAATGACTCGACAGCACAAGAACAATAACAGCATGTTGTGGCCATTGAGTTTGATGTTCCCTGAAACCATGATCCTTAGCCTGGAGGCCCAGAGACTCATTCCCTCAAGGTGCTTGGTAGTGGCTAAGAAGTTATTGTAACTTTGCTCCCTGCTGGTTTATACTGCATATGGATATTTTTGCAGTCCATAGAAATATTTATGTAGGAACATTGTCTGTCAAACCTATGTATGGTTATGGATATATTCCCATTTGCCTATCCATGCTTTATCCTCTTGCCTGTCTACTTATGTATCCACCTGTAGCTTAGTGTTTGCTGTTACTGATAATGCAGTTTTGTGAATGCAACAGTATTTACTTTTATTGTCTATACCTATTGTGCACCTCTTTGTGTCTTCCTTTTCCTTAGTGATGTTGTGCTGGTCACACACCTTTGTTATATTGTCTTTCCCTTCACCCAAATCAACATCTGTATCATAACTATCCGTCTATTTTCCCGTTCTTCCCCTTCCTTCCTATCCCTGGTAAACAACAATGAAAATTTTCTTCCCTGTGTAAACCTTTCTTTCCCTTTTTATACAATATTTGACCCTCTGTGATTGATTTATTTTCCTTGGCATAATGTCCTCCAAAGTAATCCATGTTATGAGGTGAATCTCTGATTCTTCATTACTCTTTAATGTTGCATAGTATTCCACTGTAATGTATGCACCACAGTATCCATTCATCTGTTGATGGACACTGAGGTTGTTTCCATCTCTATGGTACTGAGTGTGTATATAACTATTCATACCCTAGATATCACCTCTTATTTTTGTGTGTGTGTGTGTGTGATTTGGGTGAAAGTTTACAGAGCAAACCCATTTTCCATACAGCAGTTCTTACACATATTGTTTCATGACATCGATTGCAATCCCCATAATGTGACAATTCTCTTTCTTACTGTAGTTACCCTGTGTCCTTCTTTACTATGCATTCCTGACCACTGAGCTATCTCTCTGTGAAAATGCAGCTCTTCTGCTCTCCCATGAGTGATTGTTCTAAGGAGTGTACCTACCTGGTACATGTTCACCTTATATGCCTGTGTATTGTTTGGGTGGAAGGCACAGGACTGAGTTCAGTTCCAGGTCTGAAGGATGACTAGAGGCTGTAGTCTCCGGGATTTCTCCTATCTCTATCAAACCAGTAAACCTGGTGTTTTTTTTTTGATTTTGAGTTCTATTCCACATTTTTCTCCTACTCTACCCAGGATCTTCTGCACTGATGAAGGGAATACCAAGTGCTTTACAGTGGTACCCAGGCACGGTCTAGTTGTTCTGGTCACAGGGTCCAGTAGACTGAGTCTGCATGGTCCACTAGTCCCTTGGATTAATTCTCTGCATGCATTTTTGGTTTTCTTCATTCTTCTTTGCTCCAGATGAGGAGGAAGCAATTACTGCATCTAGATGGCTGCCTGCAAGCTTTTAAGACTCCAGTTGCTACTCACTAAAGTGGGACTTAGAAAAATGTTTTTGTGTAGTATGTTATGCCAGTTGAGTTTTGTGTTCCCTGAAACCATGGTTCTGAGCCCAGAGACGCAGCAACTTGCTGCCTTAGAATGTTTGGCTGTGGCTATGAGGTTATCATAACTTTTCCCCCTGATATATAGGCATTCTAATAGCACATACAAATACATAGAAATATTGTCTGCCTAACTTATATATAGTCATGGGTATATTCCTTTTTGACTAGACATACCTTATCATTCAGCCTGTCTACCTATGTATCTTCCATAGATTAATGTTTCTTGTGTGTAAAAGTGTTTATCTTTGTTGTCCGCACCTCTTGTGCCCCTCTCTGTGTTCTCCTTTTCCTTAGGGTTATTGTGTTGGTCACTTGCTTTTGGTATATTGCCTTCCCCTTCACCCAGATCAATTCTTCTATCTTGCCTGTCTAGCATTTTTTCCTCCCCTTCGCTCCCATACCTAGTAACCAACAAGAAGATTCCTTCCATATATAAGCCTTTCCTTGACTATTGACAATAGTGGACTAATACATTTGTCTTTCTGTGATTGACTTATTTCACTCAGCATAATGTCCTCCAAGGTCATCCATGTTATGTGGTATTTTGTGGTTTCTACATTACTCTTCAGTGTTACACAGAATTCCACTGTGTATATGTACCATAGTTTTGTTATACCTTCCTCCATTGCTGAGCACTTAGGTTGTTTCCATCTCTTATTATGAATAGTACCACCATGAATATTAGTGTGCATATATGTATTCGTGTCCTTAGCATGTTTGAAATACCCATAGCATAGCCTCCAGCCTCACAGCAACATACAAGCCACCACAGCATGAGAAACTAACATGAGTGGTGGTTTCGGTTTGTAGTTGTCCTCTTTTACCAATTGATGTGTCTCCCCTGTTTACAGTCTTGTAAGCTTATTTTACTTTGGATTCTTTTATAAATGGATTGGTTTCTGGGTTATGTTATCATGAGTGTTAATCATTGGTTGTTGTCTGTTGGTTCTCTGCCCAAAGAAATTCTTTTAGCATCTCTTGCAATTTTGATATGGTTTTAACAGATTTCCTTAATTTCTGTTCAACCAGAAATGTCCTAATTTTACCATCATATTTGAAGGACAATTCCTTGTTGATAATATTTTCTTTCAGAGTTTTGTATATATCATCCCATTTCCTTATTTGCTGCATGGTTTCTGCCAAGAAATCAGAGTTTAGTCTTATTGGTTATTTATTTGTAGGTTTTCATTTTTCCCATAGTGCTCTCAGGATTCTTTGGTTTTGGTGAGTTGTATTATGATATGTCTTGGTGGTTTTCTTTTGCAGTCTGTCCTTTTTGGGGTTTGTTGAATGGATATATTCTCATTTTTCATTATATTAGGGAAATTTTATTCCAACAAATCTTTGACAGTTTTCTCTATGGTTTTATCTTTCTCTTCCTGTTCTGGAATTCTGATTACATGTAGATTATTTCTCTTGATTTTATCCCATGTGAATCTTAGGCTTTCTTCATTATCTTTTGATCTCTTTTCTGAATTATCCCTTAACGAATAGTGTTGAGGTATTTGTCTCCAATCTCATTAATTCTGTCTTCCATTGATTCGATTCTATTCCTTTGGTGATCGCATGCTGGTGTAATTCACCCAATTTTTTTCTTTATTTTGTTTTTATATGTCTGAATGAGCAGGCTCCTCTCTTTGCTAGCTGTCAGCACTTAGGCATTCACTACCTGTTTCCTGGTAGGTGTGATAGAGAATGAGAATGTGTGCACAGTGGATCTCATCTCTTGGGAATATATTCCTGGATCAAATAGTATGTCTCTTTCCAACATTTTAAGAAAGGCCTCTACAATTTTCCACAGTGGTTGTACTGTTTTACAATCACACCAACAGGTCATCTGGAAATGTCCTCATTTCACAATCATATTTGAAGGACAATTCCTGGGTGACACTATTTTCTTTCAGACTTATATATAGATATCATCCCATTTCCTTCTCTCTTGCATGGTTTCTGC
>NW_006922162.1:1198800-1200198 GCF_000298275.1 Orycteropus afer afer
ACATATACTTTGTCTCATGTCATTGACCACAGTTTACCACAATGCAACAGCTTCCCTCCCAATTCCTCCCCATAGTTACCTTTTCCCAGTGTCCATCCCTGCATACACTCTTGCCCCCTGAGCTGTCTCTCTGTGCATAAGCAGCCCTTCTTTCTCCCATGATTGTTCTCTCCAAGGAGTGTATCCACTTGAGGTAAATGTTCAACTCATATGCCTGTATTTTGCTTGGCTGGAAACCAAAGGTGTGGGTTCAATTCCAGACCTGAAGGGCAGCTAGGGGCCATAGTCTCAGTGGTTCCACCAGGATCCCTTGGACAAGCAAACCTGGTCCCCACCTTTTTTTTTTTTCCTCTCCAAATGATATTGAGTTTTGTTCCACATTGTTCTCCCTCTCCATCAAGGATCTCCTACATAGATCCCCTTCCATGTGGATGACAGTGGTAGCCAGGTACCATCTAGTTCTTCTGGTCTCTTAGTTGTATAGGCTGTATATCAGATGGTGTACCAGTCGCTAGGACTAATTGCTTCCATGAATTTTGCTTTCTTCATTCTCCTTTGCTCTGGAAGAGGAGAGACCCATTGTTGCATCTAGATTGCAGCTTGCTAGCTTTTAAGATCCCAGTTGCTACTCGCCAAAGTAGGAGGTGGAACAATGTTTTGTATAGTATGCTATGACAATTGAGTTTGATGTCCCCAGTGACTATGGTCCCAAGCCCGCAGATTCAACTACTAAGTCCCTCTGGGTAGCTGGATGTGACCAAGCAGTGATCACAACCTTGCCCCTTCTCAGATCTACTATACACCTGGGAATACTGATCATTCGCATAAACTTATAGGACCACTGTCTGCCAACCCTATATATGTTCTTGGATACACTCCCATTTCATAGACATACAATTGTTGAGCCTGTCTACCCATCTATCCACCCATATACCCATGTTTGCCTTCACTGACAATACAGTACTGTGTGTGCAAAAGGGTTCTTATGTGTTGTCTGTACTTCCCATGTACCTCTCTATGTCTTTCTCATCCTCAATGGTGTCATATTGGTCACTCACATTTGGTATATTGCCCTTTTCTTCACCCAAATCAATACTTATCTCTATCTTTCTAACATCATTCCCTCCTCTCCCCTTCCACCTCTGGTAACCAACAAAGAAAATTTCCTTCTATAGATAAACCTTTCTTTAACTTTTACAATAATGGACTAATACAATATTTGTCCTTTAGTGATTGACTTATTTCAGTCAGCATACTGTCCTCCAATTACATCCTCATTATGTGGTGTTTTCCAGATGCTACATTATTCTCTAGAGTTGCATAGTATTCCATTGTGTGTATGTACCATAGTTTGGTTATCCATTCCTCAGTTGATGGACACCTAGGTTGTTTCCATCT
>NW_006922162.1:1219475-1221684 GCF_000298275.1 Orycteropus afer afer
TAAAGATAATTCTTTTGAATTCCTTATCAGAGAGTTCTAATGCTGCTTCTTCCTCAGGGATGTGTTCTGGGTCTGTATCCTGCTTCCTTGTTTCTACCACTTTTTCTTGCTTGTTTGTGTGGACTGTTATGGTCTGTTGTCTCCGAGGCATCATGGCATTGTTGTATTTAGATCTCTGTTAACTGTTTGTGAAGATCATTCAAAGGTGATTCAGGCTCTTCTTGGTGATTTTTTATCATTGGCCCGTTGGTGGAGAAGGAGGTAGTGGCTCTGGCTCAGTAAGTGAAATTGCAAGAATTATGGGTGTAGTTTTGTCTTATTGAAACTGTTGTTGTCTCCCACTCAGTTAGACACAAATTACCATTGAATAGCCATCAAGAAACTAAAAGCCCATGGATGAAAAACACACCATTTAATCACATAGTTAAAGTAACCAAAGAAAAAAAAAAGAGAAAAAAAAGAACAAAAAACAAGATAGTCTGCAATATCTGGGGATAGGGTGCTAAGAAAAAAAAAAGTAGAGAAGGAGAAAAATAAATGAAAACAAGTGGTAAAAATACAAAAAGAAAATCAAGGAACAGGATTAACCATGAGGAAAAAAAGGGGAAAAGAAAAAAAAAAAGCTTAAATTAAAAAAAAAAAAAATTCAAACAGGCATAGGGAAAAGAAAAAATGCTGAAAACTAGGACCTTGGAGGGGAAGATTCAGAACAATAATAAAAAGGACAAAAGTATTAATAATATTAGTATTTTTAAAATAGACAAATACAAGCAAACTAATCATCAGAAAAAAGAAAGCAAAAAATAAAAAAAATAAAAAAACAGAAAATTAAAAAAATCGGTGGAGGACAAGGCAGGTCACCCAGGCTCCATCTGAGCACACAGATTGTGATGGAGTTCCTGTGGGCCCAGAAGATAGGTGGGATTGGGGATGGCCGCACCTCTGTTCACTAAGAGGGTGTGGGGTATAAGAGTAACAAGAGGATTGTCATACCTTGTTAGTCTTGCAGGTTCCTAGTGTCTTTGGGGTTGCTGGAAAGCAGAACATGTTCTTAAGCCCCAGGAATCTGGGAAAGTGCCATCCCTTTAAATATCCAAAATAGTCAAGCCGCTTTTTAAACCTTCAGAATGGCGGCACCCTCTGGATTGGCAAAAATCCACAGCTCAGCCCACCTTTCTCTTCACCTTCTCCGTTTGTTCCCTAGCCACTATGCACAGTCCTCCGTGCAGTCTCTGGCTAGCAGAGTGATTTTTAGGTTAATTCTTAGTTCCTACCACCACTCAGGAATCTCCAAGCTGTCTGTGCCATCTGGATCGCTCAGTATCGCTGCCAGACTGCAGCTCCGTATGTCTCCTATTTTGGTATTTTCACAAAAATTCTTCTGCTAGTTGGGGTTTAGTCCACTTCTACATCCTTCCTTTCAAGGCTCAGGGGTCCAGGATTATCTTCTGTGTCTGTGTTAATTATTTTTGCTTTGCTTTGTTGAAGAGGGTCTGTGCAGTCTTTCTGCCTAGTCCGCTGTCTTGCCAGATTTCTCAAGTTCTTTCAAGTTTCCCCTTATTTTATCTGTGATGAATTTTTTAGTTTTGGGTTTTACATCTAGGTTTTTGATCCATCTTGAGTTCATTTTGTGTACGATGTGAGGTATAGATTTTGTCTCATTTTTCTGAAGGTGTATATTTACCTTTGCCAGCATCATTTGTTGAAGAGGCTATCTCTTTCCCATTGAATGAGTTTGGCCCCTTGTCAAAGATCGGTTGTCAGTAGGTTGATGGATCTATTTGTGGATACTCAATTCTGTTCCACTGGTCTATGTGTCTATCATAGCAATGCCAGACAGTTTTGACTACTGTGGCTGTACAGTAGGTTTTGGTATCTGGGTGTGTAAGAAATCTTACTTTGTTTTTCTTCTTCAATCGTGCTTTGCTTATTTGTACTCTTTTCTTTTTTATATAAAATTAGTGATTGGCTTTTCCTTTGCCTTAAAAAATGTTGTTGGTGGGATTGTAAAATGGTACAACCATTGTGGAAAGCAGTATGGCGATTCCTTCAAAAGTTGGAATTAGAAATACCATTTGACCCAGCCACACCATTACTAGGTATATATCCTAGAGAAGTGAGAGCCATGACAAGAACAGAAATATGCATGCCGATGTTCATCGCAGCACTATTTACAATAACCAAAACATGGAAACAACCTAGATGTCCA
>NW_006922162.1:1223004-1228555 GCF_000298275.1 Orycteropus afer afer
GCTGTTGCATTGTAAATTTTGGTCAATGACATGAGACAAAGTATATGTGAACTGCTGTATGAAAAGTGAATTTACTCTGTAAATCTTCACCCAAATAATAAAAAAATAAATGTTGTTGGAACTTGGATTGGGATTGCATTGAATCTATAGATTGCTTTGGGCAGTATTAACATTTTCACAATATTTGGTCTTCCTATCCATGAGCATGGCATCCTCTTCCATTTACATAGAGCTCTTACAGTTTGTTTAGTAATGTCTATATCAAAGTATTTTATTTTTCTGATGCTATTGTAAATGATATTGTTTTCCTTATTTCCTTTTCAGAGATCCCATTGTTGATGTAGAGGAATCCAACTACCTTATGTATGTTGACCTTGTATCCTATCACTTTACTGAATTTTTCTATTAGTTTTAGTAATTCTCTTGCTTAGTCTTTTGGTGTTTCTATGCATAGCATTATGTTATCTACAAATAGAGTTAGTTTCACTTCTTTGCCAGTTTGGATGCCTTTCATTTCTCTAACTTGTCTTATTACCCTAGTGTGGTAGTTAAGTTTGTGTGTCAATATGGCTGGGCCTGGTTGAGTGGCTGGGCAGCTGGATGTAGTATTCCCCATGATGAGACTGGTAATCAACTCCATAGTGGAATCTACTGTGAGCAGCTGAGTAGCTGCCTTTGGGTATGAGGTCTGTTTCCCATATATAAGAAACAGCTTTGGGGATGGTCTCTAGCTTATGGCATGCTTGAACCCTGTGTGTAGCTGTGTCATTTTTCAGCAGCCTGCCATGCTCTGTTGATCCTGGGAGTTTCAATGGACTTGAATTAATGGCTTGCTGTGTGGTGTGGTAACACTGGAACAGTGCCATTTTATTTGTCAACCTTGGGCTTGTTAGCCTCAGCAGCCAGTAGCTGCCTAAGTGAAGAGATGCCTCTAGCTTCGGCAGGCCAGGAGCAAGAGGCAGGGCTGAAGCCCAAAACCGAGGGGCTTTCACCCAGCCCCTAGAGCCTGGCACTTTGAACTCGGACTTCTAGCCTCCCGAAATGTAAGACAATAAGCTCCTGTTTGTTCAAGCCATCCCATTTGTGGTATATTCTTGTCAGAGCAGTACTAGGTAACCAAAACACCTAGCAAGGACTTACAACACAATGTTGAATAGAGGGTATCCTTGTCTGTTTACTAATTGTCAGTGTAATGCTTTGAGTCTCTTTAAATTGAGAATAATATCAGTTGTTGGTTTTGTGTATATGCCCTTTATTGTGCTGAGAAATTGCATGTCTATTCCCATTTTGCTGAGAATTTTTCTCAGTAATGGGTGCTTGATTTTATCAAATGCCTTTTCTACATCAATTGATATGATCATGTGGTTCTTTTCCATTGTTTTATTTGTTACAGATTATGTTGTTTTTCTAATGCTGAAAAATCCTAGCATACTTTTTATGAATCCCACCTGGTTATGGTGTTTTATTTAATTATTTTTGTTTAGTGTTGGATTCTATTGGCTAGGATTTTGTTGAAGATTTCCTGGTCTACATTCATGAGGGATATTTGTCTATAGTTTTTATTTTTGGTTGTGTCATGACTGGTTTTGTTATCAGGGCTATACTTCCTTTGTAAAATTAATTTGGGAATATGTCATCCTTTTCTATGTTCCCAAACAATGTGAGTAGGATAGATGTCAGCTCTTCTCTGAACATTTGATAGAATTTTCCAGTGAAGCTATCTGGGCCACAACTTTTTTTCTGTGGGAAGATTTTCATATGACCTCCTCAAATGCCTCTTTTGTTATGGGTTCTGTTAACATTTTATAACTTGGTCTGTGCTAGTTTAGGTAGGTCTTATGTTTCTAGACATTTGTCTACTTCTAGATTTTCAAATTTGTTAGAGTACAGTTCTTTGTAGTAATCTGTTATAACCCTTTTTATATCATGTGTATTGTTTTGTTGTCACCCATTTCATTTATTATTTGTTATTTGCATCTTTTCTTTCTTTTCCTTAGTTAAATTTGCCAGTCGTTTGTCATATTTTCAAAGAACCAGCTTCCAGTCCTGATTGTTTCTGTTGTTTTTCTGCTTCATTTAATTCTGCTCTGCCCTTTATTATTTCTTCTGGAGACTAAAGAATTCTTTTGTTGCTCTTTTTCTGATTGTTAAAGTTGTTGGGTTAAGGTGCTGATTTTGTTCTTTCTTCTTTTTTGATATGTGCATAAATCACTATAAATTCACATCTAAGTACTGCTTTGCTGTTTTCCAAAAGTTTTGACATGTTGGGTTTTAGTTTTCATTTGTTTCTGGGATTTTTTAAATTTTATTTTCATGCTTTATTTCTTCTTTCACCCAGTGGTTCTTGTGCAGTATGTTATTCAGTTTCCATGTATTTGATTTTTTACCCTAATCTTCCTATTGTTGATTTATTTATAGCATTGTGATTCAAGAAGATGATTTGCAGAATTTCAGTGTTTTTAAATTTATTGAGGCTTGATTTGTGGTTTAATATATGGTGTATTATGAAGAATGATATATGTGCATTGGAAAATAATGTGTATTGTGTCTTTGTTGGGTGGAATACTCTGTATATGTCTATTTGGTCAATTTGGTTGTTTGTGTTGTTGAGATCTTCTGTGTCTTTGTTGATTGTTCTTTCTAGTTGTTCTGTCCTTCATCAAAAGTGGTGTGTTAAAGTCTGCTTCTATGTTTGTAATACTGTCTACTTCTCCTTTCAATTCAGTTAATATTTGCTATGTGTTTTTTGGAGCATTTTCTTTGGGTGCATAGATATTTATTATGGTTATGTCCTTTAGTCTATGGACCATTTTATTATCATATTAATGCCCTTCCTTGTTCATTATCCTAGATTTTGCCTCAAAGTCTATTTTATCAGAAATTAATATTACCACTCATACTCTTTTTGGTTCTATTTAACTTGATATATTTTTTGCTATCCCTTGATTTTTTAATTTATTTTCACCTTTGTGTCTAAGAAGACTCATGTAGGCAGCATATTGATAAGTCTTATTTTTATTTTATGTACTCTCTACTCCCTTTGGCTTGACTGGTGCATTTAATCATTCATTTTCAGTGTAATTAATGATATGTGTGCATTCACTGCTGTTATTCTTTGGGTTTTTCTTTGTAATATTGATTATTTATTTTTCCAAATATTTCTCTGTGTTGAGTTAATTTTGTTATCAAGTTTTCTTTCCCTTTCTCCATTATCATCAATTTTGTGTTTACTAAGTCCTTGTGGTTTTCTTCTTTCCTATATTGGTTAGAAGGTTAATTAATTATTTTTGTGGTTACCCTGTAAGATATTCTTATCTACTTCAGTTTGGAACTGTCTATTCTGTATTGACACAGCCTTGCTTTCCTCTCCATACAAAAGTTTTGTAATTATACCATTTCTGCCCTCTATTTGCTTGTAGTTCATATCATTTACAGAATTAACTCCTTTGGTTCTCTATTATCTATTTTGTAATCTTATTTTAGATTTGAGAATTCTTTTCCTGGGTTGGTTTCTGGGTGGTTTTGTCACAATTAATAATCTTAAGTTGTTATCTTCCACTGGTTTTCCATTGGAAGGACTCTCTTAGCACTCTTAGTAGTGTTGGTATGGTTTTTACAAATTCTCTTAATTTTTGTTTGTCTACAAATGTCCTATTGTTGTTGTTAGGTGCCATTGAGTCGTTTCTCACTCATAGTGACTCCATGCACAGCAGAATGAAACACTGCCCAATCCTGTGCCAGCTCCATGACCCTTGCTGTACTTGAGCCCATTGTTGCAGCCACAGTGTCAATTGATCTCATTGAAGGCCTTCACCTCTTTTTCGACCCTCCACCTTACCAAGCATGATATCCTTCTCCAAGGAATGGTCCCTTCTGACAACATGACCAAAGTAGGTGTGATAAAGTCTGGCCATTCTTGCTTCAAAAGAGCATTTTGGCTGCACTTCCTCCAGGACAGATCTGTTAGTTCTTTTAGCAGTCCATGGTACTTTCAGCATTCTCTGCCAGCACCACAACTCAAAAGCATCAACTGTTCTTCAGTCTTCCTTATTCATTGTCCAGCTCTCACATTCATAGGAAGTGATTGAAAATATCATGGGTTGTGTCAGGCACACCTTAGTCCTCAAGGAGACATCCCTGCTCCTTAGCACTTGAAAAAGTTCCTTCACTACTGACCTGCCCAGTGCTATATGTTGTCTAATGTCCTGGCTCCTGATTCCATTGGCATCAATTGTAGAACCAAGCGATGTGAATTCTTTGAGAACCTCAAACTTTTCTCCATTTATCGTGATGCTACTTATTGGTCCAGTTGTGAGGATTTTTGTTTTCTTTATATTGAGATGTAGTCCATACTGCAGACTGTATTCTTCAATTCTTCATCAGTAAGTTCTTCAAGTCATCCTCACTTCAGCAAGCAAAGTTGTATCATCAGCATATCTCAGGTTGTTAATGATTCTTCCTCCAATCCTGATGCCACGTTTTTCTTCATATAGTCCAGCTTCTCAGATTATTTGATTAGCATATGAATGGAATAAGTATGGGGAAAGGATACAACACTGATGCACTCCCTTCTTGATTTTAAACCATGTGGTGTCCATTTGTTCCGTTTGAATGACATCCTTCTGGTCAATGTACAGGTTCCTTGTGAGTACAATCAAGTGTTCGGGAATTCCCATTCTTCTCAATGTTATCCATAATTTGTCATGATCCACACAATCAAATGCCTTTGTATAGTCAGTAAAACACAAGATCTCCAGGCCGAATGGTGGATTGTTTGCTTATGGACAATTGTAGGCAGCACAACATGATCCCGATCCACAGAAGATGTCCTATATCACCTATCACCATTATATTTGAGGGTCAGTTTTGCTGGGTATATAATTCTTTGTTGCCATGTTTTCCAACTTGACATCAGTGAGTTGAGTCAGTGTTGTTTATGTAATCTCATTGCTTTTTACCTTTATGGTTTCTGATAAGAAATAAGAGCTTAGCCTTATAGGTTGCTCTTTGTAGGTAACATTTCATTTTTCTGAGCTGCTCTCAAGATTCTTTCTTTGTCTTTGGTTTTGGAAATTTTTATTGATATGTCTTGGTGACTTTCTCTTGGTGCCTATCATGTATAGGGCTTTTTGAGCTTCTTGGATGGATAACTTTTCATCTTTCATGATATTGGGGAAGTTTTCTCTTACCAAGTCTTCAATGATTTCATCTGTGTTTCTTCTTCTTATTATTATTTGCCTTCTCTTGTTCCAGAATTCCAATAAGGCATATGTTAATTGTTTTGAGATCATTCCATAACTCTTAGGTATTCTTCATGTCTCTTGGTTTTCTTTTCTGATTTTTTTTTTTTTTCATACAAGCTGGTGTCAAGGGCTTTGTCTTATAGTTGAGATATGTGTTCACCAGCAAGTTTGATTCTATTCTTTTGTCCATCCAATGTGTTACCTATCTCTATAATTTTATTGTTCATCTTCTGGATATCTAATTGCTGTTTTTGTATGGCTTATAATTGTCTATTTGTTTTGTAACTTTTTTTTGTTTGATTTTCTTG
>NW_006922162.1:1228655-1252754 GCF_000298275.1 Orycteropus afer afer
TGACTCACAGGGATCTTCATTGGGTTTCCAAAGGCTATAATTTTTACAGAAGTAGTTTATCCCATCTTCTTTCTGCAGAGGGGCTGGTGGGTTTGAACTGCCTACCTTCTGGGTAGCAACCAAATGTCTCATCCACTATACCACCAGAGTGCTCTCTCTCTCTCTCTCTATATATATATATATTCATAAAGATTTCCAGTAACATATCAGAGAATGTTTAACTGCTATTCACATCACATGAAGAAAGCATAAGGTCATTAAAAAGACAAGAGGAAAAAAAGACCAAAATAGGTGTCAGAAGAGACTCTGCAACATGCCTTTGAACAAATAGTAGCTAAAGCAAATGGAAGATATGACAAGATAAAAGAGCTGAACAGAAAATTTCAAAGAGCAGCTTGAGAAGACAAAGTCAATTATTATAATGAAATGTGCAAAGACGTGGAGTTAGAAAGCCAAAAGGGAAGAACACACTCAGCATTTCTCAAGCTAAAAGAAGTGAATAAAAAAAAAATTCAAGCCTCAAGTTGCAATATTGAAAGATTCTATGGGCAAAATATTGAATGATGCAGGAAGCATCAAAAGATGATAAAAGGGATACACAGAGTCAGTGTAACAAAAAGAATTGGTCGATATTCATCCATTTCAGGACGTGGCATATGATCAAGAGCCAATGATATTGAAGGAAGAAGTTGAGGCTGCACTGGAAGAATTGATGAAGAACAAGGCTCCAGGAACTGATGAAATACCCATTGAGATGTGTCAACAAAGGATTCCCTGCTGGACACACTCACTTGTCTATGCCAAGAGATTTGCAAGACAGCTATTTGGCCAACTAATTGGAAGAGATCTATATTTGTACCCATTCCTAAAGAAAGTGATCCCAGAGAATGTGGAAATTATTGAACAATATCATTAATATCATACACAAGTAAAATCTTGCTGAAGATAACTCAAAAATGGTCGCATTAGTATATTGGCAGAGAACTTCCAGAAATGGAAGGTGAATTCAGAAAAGGACATGAAATGTGGGATATAATTGCTGAAGTCAGATAGATCTTGCCTGAAAGCAAAGAATACCAGAAAGATGTTTACTTGTTTTTTATTGACTATACAAAAGCATTTGATTGTGTGGATCATAACAAACTATGGATGACATTCAGAAGGCAGGGAATTCCTGAATATTTAATTATCCTCACAAGGAACCTCTACACAGACCAAGAGGCTGTCATTCAAACAGAACAAGGGGATACTGCATAGTTTAAAATGAGGAAAGGAGTGCATCAAGGTTGTATCTTCCCACCATACTTATTCAATCTTTATACTGAGCAAATAATATGAGAAGCTGGACTATATAAAGAACTGTGGCATTTGGATTGGAGGAAGACTCCTTAATAACCTGTGATATGCAGATGACACAACTTTGCTTGCTGAAAGTGTAGATGACTTGCAGCATTTATTGATGAAGACTGAAGACACTAATCTGCAATATAATTACCTTTTGACACAAAGAAAACAAAAATCCTTGCAACTGGACCAATATGTGGAATCACAATAAATGGAGAAAAGACTGAAGGTGTCAAAGATTTCATATTACTTGGTTCCACAATCAACACCAATGAAAGCAGCAGTCAAGACATCAGATGATGTATTGCACTTGACAAATATGCTGCATAAACATTTGTTGTTGTTGTTAGGTGCTGTCGAGTCAGACCCAACTCATAGCAACCCCTCCTTGGGTTTCCCAGGCAGTATCACTAAGGAAGTGGATTGCCCCATCTTCTTTTCGAGGAGTGGCTGATGGGTTTGAACCACCAGCCTTCTGGTTAGCAGTCAAATAACTTAAGCTCTATGCCACCAGAGCTCCATAATAGATATAGTGATGTATTATTAAACATTGAATATTTAAGCCCAGGTATATAAGTGTAATTATATAATTATATCTATTTTGCTTGTTAGAATTCTGTTGTGAATAGTTAGGTCAATTGGATAGTAAGGTGTTTTTTTTTTTTTTTTTTACTCCCAGAGGGTATGATTTAAAGACCATAAATCTCTGAAAGTTTAATTGGTAGGTTACAGGCCTTTGTCCCTGAGGTGTTAACAGTATAAACAAGCAGGCCCTAAATCTATGTCTTTTATCCCTAGTGGGAGCCCTTTCTCCTACATTCCCTCCCTCGCAGATCTACCCATTGTTTTAGGTTCAATCTCTATAGCATATGATCACTCTCCTAGTCCACAAAATGCATCAATACAGAAAAATTAGACTATTTTTTTCTGTGCTTTTTTTCCTTTTCCTTTCCACATTTGCAGTTTTTATTACCTTTCTCATTTCTTTTGCTATTTAGATTATCCAAGTGTTATAATTTGAATCAAAGAAAAATATTACCCCATGAAAGATCGTCTAAAAACAGACTGGATCACTCATATCAGGTAATCCCCAAAATATTATGTGTATTGTCATGTGCTTAAAGTGGTAACAACAGTGTCTTACAGGTAGCAAAATGTCAATGTTTTGTTAATAACAATGGGAAAGAGAAATTTGGACCAAAATCTGTATGTGAACTTGCTGATTGACTGCAGCCAAAGATTATACTGGGATTTAGGCACAATTCCTCAATTTGAATCACCTCCAATCTGGAAGAATCCATGCTTATAATCATGATGGTTTGTGAAGGATTGAAAATGTAATTACTTCTTTTAAAGCTCATCTAATTGCTCTGACTGAAGTAGCATCATGTCAATAAATGGTACCAGTTTTTACATATTCTAAAGATCATTCTTTGAAAGCATAATATTAAGAGAAATTATATGGTTTTATTCTCATTGATAAGTTTTATTGAATATAAATTTTCTCTAAAATCTTTCAAAATCAGTCCTGTACTCAGTGCCGGGCACATGATGAATTATTGGCAAATGATGAAATAAAGTGCTAAGTGACATAAGACCTATAGGATGAGAAGGAAAACTTGTTTTGATATCAGAAGACTTGCATCATTCCTGAGGTTAGTCATTAAGTTCACTTCTTTCGGTTGCAGCTCTAACATGCTGAAGCTTACTAGCTTCATACAAAGGAAAATCTTTAAGAAACCTGGAGACTTTGAGTTTTATGGATACAGAAAGGTCCTTGCCTTCTTAGCGTTCCTCATACACTCTTTTAACACAATTACAGCTCAGGAAAGCCTGCATTCAGATCTATATAAAGTGCATCAAGGTCAAGGTTTTAGATGAGAAGGGAAAATGTAGGGTTTGAGAATTTTGGAAAGTAGGAAGATTATTATTTTTTTCAAGTTTATCTCATGGACTTGACATCACACAAAGCATAAAAAATATAAACAAGAATGTTTGGGAGTTCTATTTAAATAAAAATTGAAAAGATACTCATCATAAACCAAAACAAACCCAACCCACTGCCACTGAGTTGATTCCAACTCATACTGACCCCAATGAGGTTTCCAAGGCTGTAAATCCTGGCAGGAGAGAATTCCCTCATCTTTTTTCCATGCAGTGGTTTGCGGATTTGAACCACCACAATTTTGACTAATATTGCAATGCCTTGAACTTATTATAAAGACAAATAAAATAAAATTCAGCCATGCAGTGAATACCAGAACAGAGTTACAGACCAGAAATAGGAATGGTATGAAAATGTGCATTTATTTATTCAAAAGACATAGCATGAAACTTTAAGCTTTCTTTAATATCTGAATTGTATAAACATTAAAAGTAGTAATAAAAAAAATTATAATCTTATTTTACCATTATTCAAGAAAAAGTGTGTGTGTGTGTGTTAGAGAGAGTGATATGTTTTAGGATGGGATAATTCTGCTTAAAGTTCTTTCTCTGATGAATGACAGCTGGTAGCAAGAGAAGAAAAGGTGGAATGACTAACTCAAGTTTACACAACATTCATAGTCTTAATGCCTCAGTATAAATTAGAGGAATTACTTTCAGTCACTTTTTTAACAACACAGAGAAATGCATAATATACATGTTTCAAAATGGTTATTTAAAAGTTTAAGGATTAAAAGTAAATTTTAGTACTTGAGAAATTAATTTACCTAGAGACTTTAAATTTTGAACAAGCCGTGGGTAAATGCATTACTACTTTGTCTATTTTGAACTCAAATCTATGAATGAATCAAACATACAACTAATACGAAACCTATTCTCTTTTAGTCATCCTTCGAGCGGTAAGTACTCCAAGTCCTCATTTCTCCTTATTTCTTGATCTCTTTTCTTCTCAATAAAGGGCTAAGTGCTTATTTTGGGACAAACACCATGCTAGGCATTGAGGGTGTTTCTTCAGTGATAAAAATGAGTGTTTCTCATTTCACGAGCCATACTTTCTCTTGTGGAGAAGATCATATAAATAAATGTGGGGGGAAAAAAAGGCAAGGTTGGTTAATGTTAAGGAAAGTAAAGCAGGATATCACTATTTTATACTCAGTGGCCAGGAAAGTCTTCTTCTCTGATGATAGAAAAGTTAAGAACAAATTGAGGAAATGGACTGTGATGTATCTGGAAGAGATTGCCAGACTGAGAAAACAATACTTTCCTTTTTTTTTTTTTTTTTAATTTGTGTTTTGGAAGAAGGTTTATAGAGCAATTCATTTTCCATACAGCTGCTCTTACACATTTTGTTTCATTAAATTGATTGTAATCCTCATAATGTAACAGGTCTCTTCCTACTTCCTTGGTGTGGTTACCTTTTCCCTATGAATATTTTCTTGTGTATTTTTGACCTCTGAGTTATGTCTCTTATCTCCCATGAGTGATTGTTCAAGGAGTGTACTTACCCAGTGTAAATGTTCACCTTATATGCCTGTCTATTGTCTGGCTGGAAGCTAGGTGAGTGAGTCCAGTTCCAGGCCAGCAGGATGACTACAGGCCATAGTTGTGGGGGTTTTACCAGTCTCTATCACAGCTCTGGTAGCATAGTGGCTAAGACACTTGCCTGCTAACCAGACGGCTGGCTGTTCAAACCCACCAGCCACTCCTCAGAAGGAAGGTTGGGCAATCCTACTTCCGTAGTGATACTGCCTTGGAAACCCAAGGAGGGGTCGCTATGAGTCGGGTTTAACTCGACGGCACATAACAACAACAATCACACCAGAAAGCCTATTAGTTTTTTTCTGATTTTGAGTTTGTTCCACATTTTTCTCCCACTCTGTCCAGGTCTTCCTATACTGATCTTTTTCTGAGTGGTTGACAGTGGTAGCCTGGCACCACTTCGATCCAATAGTCCTTTGTAGTAATTGTTTCCATGCCTCTTTGATTTTCTTCATTTGTCTTTGCTCTGTACAAGGAGAGTACTTGCTTTCTTTTAGTAAGTGTGTTAAGCTCAATTACATTTCTTAATATGTCAAATAAGTTTAATTGTGATTATCTCATATTTTATTTTATATTTCATCCCTCTTTTTAATTTGAGTGTGTGGTTATTTTTTCTGAAACATGATAATTTGTATATTTGTTTTGTTTTATTTATAGTGTTTCTTTAATAAAATCCTCATAGTCCCCTTTCTTTTTTGATGGTATCAATTAGTTTCCATGTGTGAGGAAGAATAAACTAGTTTCTAAAGTATCTTTTTTTCTCCTCTAGCTTCCTTCCACATCTAATTTTAGTCAATATTTCTATATCAGTGTTTATTTTTGTACTTTTAAATATACTTACACTTTTTCTATGTTGTTTATTAATTTAAAAATTATTGTAAGCAGTCATTCATTTTCTCAAAGTTAAATCCTGATTAGAGCAATTCCTATCACATGTTTCTGTTGTTGTTCACATTAGTGCTGTAATGCACATTAGTCCTTGTCTGGTGGACTCACATTAGTCCTTGTCTGGTGATAATATCTCTGAATTTTTATATTTATGCTTTTTGATGTTCTTTCCTTAATAAAATTGCTTTATTAAGGATGTTTTGTTTCTAAATCAAATGCAAAAATAGTCATAATTTTGAGAGTTTGGCAACTTTCTGATGAACTTATTGTTTCTGCTAAGAAGTTTGCTACTTTTTGTTGTTGCTTATTTTATTTTTTCATGTAGTATTTTTGTACCCCCCCAAAACAAAACAAAAACCCACTGCCATCAAGCCGATTCCAGGTAATTCCAAGCCTTACTGTGTTCCCAAGGCAGTAAATCTTTACAGAAGTTGATTGCCCCGCCTTCCTTTTGCAGAGTGGCTGGTAGGTTTGAACCCTTGACCCTCTGGCTAGCAGTCAAATGTCTTATCCACTAAGCCATCAAACTCCTTATTTTTGTAAGGACACTGTATTTACATATGTCCATGGACAGTAGGAATTTGACCTTGCAGCTGGTACCAAGTGGGTTCCATGGGGATGCAGGGTTAGGCATCCTGCATTTCTTAGGTTCTACTGCAGAGCTGAGAGCTCTGGTGGCACAGTTCCTGAGGCATTTGACTACTAACCAGATGGGGCAGTTCAAACCCACCAGCCACTCCTCGGAAGGAAAACTGGGCAATCTACTTCCATAGTGATACCACCTCAGAAACCCAAGGAGGGTCGCTATGAGTCAGATCCGACTGGACCACAGTCCTGAGTTTTCTCCTTTCCCACTACTTACTTTATGATCTGTGGTTGTAGATAATATGGAGATTCCTTCAGGTAAGAAGGCACTACTGTGTGAACACCACCTCCTCCTTCCCAGGCTCTCTGCACATCTTTTTCTTTACTTACTCCCATGGTTGCTCCCTGGACTTGTTCACACACGGTGCATACTCTCCTTCTAGGTGAAAATATTTCCTGATATTTTATGTGTGCTTTCACTATCAGGGTCCCCAAGAAACACTATTCTTTCTTTCAAGACATTCTGAACCCAGTCTGGGTCTTCAGCACCTATTCTGATCAATCTCTTTGCCTTTTTTTTTTTCTCTCTGTCATATAATTTGTAGTTTTCTTTGCTTCCAGGTTTCAATAATGCTATCACTTGTGCATTCTTTTATTATTCATTGTCTCAGTTTCTTAGTATATTTTTTGAAGACTGAAATTGGTAACATTAAGATTTGCAAGCTATCTAAAAGTTTGTGCCAGCACCTAGAACTTCCTTATTTGTACTTGAAAAGCTTCACTCTGTTTGATTCTTTGGAGAATGAGCTGAATGGAATGATCATTTAGGGGATCCAGTAGAGGTTCAGGCTGTTGGTGACTCAGACATGGTGGAAGAAGAAATGAGATACTGTCTGTCACACTACAGATACAGATCAGCTACAGATCTGTATACCTATATATACACATGCACACCATATGCATACACACTCACACACAAACATCACACTCATACACAATATGTATGTTTATGTGTAGTAAAACATTTGAACACATTTAACCAATGTATGGTTATGCACAGACAAAAGCTCTATATTAAAGAAAAACTTCAGTTTCAAGGAATCATGAGCAAGGAATCAAAGAATTATTGAGAATGTGTCTCTTGATACCATCCTTTGAAGTTGTCAATTATCTGTATTGGATTGTACTGTATATCCATTGTTGTTGTTGTTGTTAAGTGCCGTCGAGTCGTTTCCGACTCATAGCGACCCCATGCACAGCAGAAAGAAACACTGCCTGATCCCGTGCCAGCCCCATAATCCCTGCTATATTCGAGCCCATCATCGCAGCCACCATTATCAATCCATCTCCTTGAAGGCCTCCCCCTCTTTCGTCGACCCTCCACCCTACCAAGCATGACATCCCTCTCCAGGGAATGGTCCCTTCTTACAACATGACCAAAATAGGTGAGATGAAGTCTGGACATTCTTGCTTCCAAGGAGCATTCTGGCTGCACTTCCTCCAGGACAGATCTGTTAGTTCTTTTAGCAGTCCACCGTACTTTCAGCATTCTTCGCCAGCACCACAACTCAAAAGCATCCACTCTTCTTCGGTCTTCCTTATTCATTGTCCAGCTCTCACATGCATACCAGGCGATTGGAAATATCATGGCTTGTGTCAGGTGCACCTTAGTCCTCAAGGAGATATCCTTGCTCCTCAGCACTTGAAACAGTTCCTTCGCAGTTGACTTTCCCAATGCTACATCCATTAGTAAACACAAATAAGCAATCAAATTACAGTGTGGATTTGACTTATCCAAATTTTAAATCATAAATGTTTCTGGACTTAGTTACAAGTGAGGTTGCAATTTGATGCAGTCTAAAGCTTTTGTTTATGCTAATGACCGGGTCTCTTCCTAATCCTTTGATGTTTCAATTTTCCCTCAACATCATGTTGAGGGTTGGAGGACATGAACAAAGCTCATGTTTGGTTCAGATACTTCCTGAACACTCTGTTTAGTAATTTCGAAAATGAAATTAATGTTTGCTTGTTGTTGTTAGTTACTGCCAATTTGGCTCTAATTTATGGTGACCTTATACATGGCAATGTCACAGCAACCAATGCCTCCCTAATTCAATACTGTTCTAAAAATTCCAAAGGGTCAAAGTATCATGAACTTGGTTAAACTCTATTCTTAGAATGAAGAAAAGAGACATTTAGTATATTGTTGTTGTTGGTATGTGCTGTCATCTCTGACTCATAGCGACCCCTCCTTGGGTTTCTGAGGCAGTATCATTACAGAAGTAGATTGCCCAACCTTCCTTCTGAGGAGTGGCTGGTGGGTTGGAGCAGCCAACCTCCTGGTTAACAGTCAAGTCCTTTAGGCACTAAACCACCAGAGCTCCCATTTAATATACAAAATTGTTTACATTTTGGGGTAGTTGTATAGTTGTATACTTAATATACAGCTACCCCAAAATGTAAACAATTTTGTGCAATGCTACCATTATTTAATTTGCAAAAGCATTTTAATTCCCATAGTTTCTTTATTATTTTGCAAAAGTTAAACCAGGGATAATAGCCATCTTCCAAAAAATTAAACAGTGTCCTAAGTTTGACTTGGCTTTATAGTGAGAAAAGAAAAGAAAGAAAACAAACAAAAAACAATCATATAGCATTGGGCAAATCTACTGCAAAAGAACTCTTTCAAGTGCTAAAGAGCAAAGATGTCTCCTTGAAGACTAATGTGCACCTGGCACAAGCCATGGCATTTTCAATGCAAATGGATGTGAGAGCTGGACAATGAATAAGGAAGACCAAAGAAGAGTTGATGTTTTTGAGTTGTGGTGTTGGCAAAGAATGCTGAAAGTACTATGGCCTGCTAAAGGAATTAACAAATCTGTCTTGGAAGAAGTGAGCTGGAATGCTCCTTGGAAGCCAGAATGGCCAAACTCCGTCTCACCTACTTTGGTCATGTTGTAAGAAGGAACTAGTCCCTGGAGAAGGATATAATTCTTGGTAAAGAGGAGAGTCAACACAAAAGGGGAAGGCCCTCAACTAGATGGATTAACACAGTGGCTACAATGATGAGCTCAGATATAGCAAAGATTGTGGGTCTGGCACAGGACTGGGCAGTGTTTCGTTCAGCTGTACATAGGGTCGCTATGAGTCAGGTCCGACTCCATGGCACAAAAACAACAATAACAACAATTACATAGGATATGAACAAAGTGCTTGTAGAACCAAATGATTTTCCTTTTCTTTTTCTCCTATGTGAAATGGAGATGTATTTCTTTGATCACAAAGGCAGTTTGTACTATTCTGTTTCTACATTGCTTTAAGAAAAGAATGTCCTAAATTCCACAGCTTTTGACCTCAGGTAACTTTATATATCTAGTTATAGAAATAAGACAGTGTCCTTTAAATAAATGTATGTGTGTATGTATAACAAAACTATAAATCATAAGGGATTATAGTTGCAGTACAAGGTAACAATATAGCTTTAACATTTGATCATGTAATCCTTATTACTGAGGATTTATAAAACCAAAGCATCTTATTTTATCTCTTCTTTGGGAGAGCAGAAGCTGTGGAATTCCTTCCCAAGGAATCCATATTTTCACTATCGATGATCACAAATAGTGAATGTTTTGTCTCTGACACTCATTTACTAGATGTGGCTATGTATTGGAAATTTTTCTTTTACTTCTTTTTATCTTTCCTCATTTAATTTTATTTCACTTCTGAGGTACTTATACTTGCATAAACACATTTATTTAGGGAAAAAAAAAAAAACCTCACTTCCATTCAGTTGATTCCTACTCATAGTGACGCCCATTAAGTTTCCAAAGCTGTAAATCTTTATGGAAGCAGAGTGCCTGATCTTTCTTCCATGGAGTGGCTGATGGGTTCAAACCACTGTCCTTTTGGTTAGCAGTCAAATGCCTTATCCATTACACAACCAGGCTCCTTGAACACATTTATAGATATGGATATCTATAACTACTTATAGTTTTTAAAATCATTTGACAAAAAGGTAATCCAATAAAAAATAAACTTAATTTTGTGAACATAGTAAGACATTAAAATATAAAAGTGGAAAGTGATATTTATTTATTATTAATTTTTTTATTGTGATTTGGGTGAAAGTTTACAGAGCAAATTGACTTTCCATACAGAAGTTCACATATACTTTTTCTCATGACATTGACTACAATTTACCACAATGCAACAGCTTCCCTCCCACTATGATATTTATTAATAAATAAATATTTATGTTAAGGAATTATGATAGCATGATTTCTTGACCATGAATATAAAATTTTATTTGCATTGTAAGTAATAAGTATGAACATTTGTTACACATGTAATTTTGCAGTTGGAACACAGATGAAAAATATGAAGTTGGGGCTATATGTAAATCTTTTAATACCATTAAGCTGTTTTTCCTAGTATGCCAACAACATAATAATATTCTTATGTAGACAAAAATATTATATGTAAATGTCAATTTTGTATTTATTTTATTTTTCAAATATTCTATGCTGAAATTAATATCTTTAAAGTAAATTTTCAAATAAATAATAAAATGTTAGGTAACTATAAGCAGCATTAAGACTATTTTAAAAACTGAAATTTTAGTATTTAGATTTCCCAAAAACAAAAATGTGATTCTTTCATTTCAAGTGGAAATAACTACAAAAGAGAGTTGAGGTAAATTTTTCCTCTTACTGATAAATACTTGTAGGCTAAGCTGTTATAACTGAGAAAGGGAAAATACAAAAAATAAAAAAAAAAATGGGAAAAGAGATCAATGAAGAGCAGGACGTGAAATGTAAAGGAGAAACTGTAGATCAATGGCTGATGGATGGCATGGCTCTCTCAGCATTTAGTTAACATGCCAGTAAGTCACATCCAAGCATCTAACTCTCTGTGAAGCTCATGCTAGTGTCCACATCAATGAGTGGGCCCTAAGTTTATGTTAATTTGATTCTTATTTACTGTCTTATTCATCTCTCCTCAAAGCAATCCTTTCAGTGGTGCCTCCCTCTGCCACATCACTCTGAAGTCCTCTCCGGGTATTGTAGTCTTAATATTGAAACTACACTCCCTTCCCACTGACCCAAAACATTCTTTGCTCAATTTCTCCTTCAAATTTGTCCACCATTCTACAATTTAAACAAATGTTGTACACTCTTCTAGGAACATCACATCAAAATTGATGAAACAGAGTCTGATAAGTGACAGTGAATAAATCTACATAGACACATCTCCTACAGCAAGAGTGAGGGGCAGATCATAGATGAATTATATATGGAACCAAGAAGGTCTTGTGAAAATATATATGTATATATATATATAACATCTGAGTTGTTCCTATTAGAGAGGTATCTTATTCAAGGAAAATATAAAGGTATCTCCTACCAAAGACATATGTTAAGGAAATTACCATAGGTCTTTATGACATAGCAGAGTGTTACATACTGGAAACTATCAAGACTTATCAATATCTACTTCAACATCTCCTTTCGCCAGAATATTAATCATTTTATGGACTGAAAGCTACAAGACAATGGATGAAACCAACAACAGCTCTCAAAAGGGATTTCTTCTCCTGGGATTTTCAGATCAGCCCCAACTTGAAAGGATCCTCTTTGTCATTATTTTGCTTTCTTACATCTTGAATCTTCTGGGTAACACTGCCATCATATTAGTGTCTTACCTGGATCCCAAACTCCATACTCCAATGTACTTTTTCCTCAGCAACCTGTCTTGTGTGGATATCTGCTTTGCTACCAGTGTTGCCCCACAGTTGTTGGTTACAATGAATAAGAAAGACAAAACCATGAGCTATGGTGGATGTGTTGCTCAGCTTTATGTGGCCATGGGCTTGGGTTCCTCTGAATGTATTCTCCTGGCCGTCATGGCTTATGACCGCTATGCTGCTGTCTGCCAGCCTCTACACTACACAACCATTATGCATCCTCAGCTCTGTGCATCCCTGGCTAGCACAGCGTGGCTCAGTGGCCTTGTTACCTCCTTAATTCAGTGCTCCCTTACTGTTCAACTGCCCCTCTGTGGTCACCGTAAATTAGACCACATTTTCTGTGAAGTGCCAGTGCTGATCAAACTAGCTTGTGTGGACACTACTGTCAACGAGGCAGAGCTCTTTGTGGCCAGTGTGGTCTTTCTAATTGTCCCTGTGTCACTCATCCTAATATCCTATGGCTTTATAACCCAAGCTGTGTTGAGGATCAAATCAGCTGCAGGACGCAGGAAGGCCTTTGGTACATGTTCCTCCCACCTGTTTGTTGTCATCATTTTCTATGGGACCATCATCTTCATGTACCTTCAGCCAGCCAAAAGTACCTCCAAAAACCAGGGAAAGTTTGTCTCCCTTTTCTATACTATAGTCACTCCGCTCCTAAACCCCATTATCTATACTCTAAGAAACAATGATATGAAAGGGGCCTTGAGAACACTGGTAATGGGAAATATTCTTGGGTCAAAAAGGTTATAATTGTACAAAAATCTTGGAGAGGTATTTTAAACCCATTATTTATTTGTTTTAATTACTACTGTCTTGTACCATGCCACTCTGGTAGCATAGTGCCTAAGGCACTTAACTGCTAATCACAAGACTGGTGGTTCAAATCCACCAGCCACTCCTCGAAAGGAAGATTGGGCAATCTACTTCCATAGTGATACTGCCTCAGAAACCCAAGGAGAGGACATCATGAGTCGTGGCTGACTCGACGGCACATAACAACAACAAACTAATTGACTCACAATGGTGTTTCTTTCTTCTAAAGTATCCTTTTCATGAATCCCAAAAGTCTGTGTTCTTCTTTAACCATGCCATCAACTTTCAGATGCCCATTTTATTTCCCTCAAGTACTGGTTCACATGATAAAGCTTATCTTTAATGGTGCAGCTAGAATGTTATCTGCTCTCTGTACCTTTCTTAAAATAGCATCTATCTCAATCCCTGGGCAAAATTAATTATTTAATAATATATGCTCTTATAACAGATGATACATATCTCTATTTCTACATTTTCATATGTATCATATACACAATACACACTAAAATAGTATATAAGCATTTTTCCACAATTTTGGCTCAAATCAAAGAAAGCCCTGCTATAGTGGCTCATTTACAACACCAGAAACATAAAAGTACAAAATATTCCTGATACCTTGTTTCCATAAAAATTTGAGGTTCAAATAATGATTTTATTATTTCATTAAATGCATAAAATAAGTTAGTTTGCATTAAACAAATTGACCCATGTATTATGTAGGTCAATTATCCTTTCCTTTAGGACTTAACTATTGAATACAAATTCTAAACACTAGAATGTAAATGCTTGACTATGTTTAAAAAATGTTCATTTATTATACTATATTACTAATGTAAAAGTTAAAATAATTTTATCTAGCCCTAACATCTGTGGATGGATGAATTACTCCATTTCATCCATGGAATTTTGAAACATGAAGCCCACACATAAGCACACTTAATGTTCCTATTTATATATTTTATTTTTGAGAAAATAAACAAAAATGAGGTGTTTTATAGCATTCTGACATTTGACCAATATATTAATTCCTTATCCAGTTTGCGTTTCTATATTTACCAAGATACTGAAAAACTTTGTCATCCTTAAGTATTTCAAGAGAATTGTATAATTATGAAAAATTGACTTAGTCTACTATCTTATTTTACTAACATCTTGACATTACTATGCACATGAGAGAAAAACAAAACAAAGCATGAATACTTGCACATCAATGAAATCACAAAAGCAAAAAATGAGTAACCTATAGACAGACTCTAAGTGGGCTAGCAAGTAACTTAACCTACATGATAATGGAAAACAAAACAATTAATATTTATTTAAATTAAACCATTGTAGCATCTATGTTTCCATAGAAGCAGCAATCAAGAAATTAAATGAAATATTGTTGTTGTTTTATTAGGTGTCATCAAGTCTGTTCCAACTCATAGAAACCCTGTATGCAACAGAATGCAACACTGCCATGCCCTGTGTCATCATAATCATTATCATGATAGAACCCATCTTTGCAGGTACTGTGTCAATCCTTTTTGTTGAGGGTATTCCTCATTTTCACTGACCCTACGCTTTACCGAGCATGAAATTATTCTCCAGGGTTTGATCTCTTCTGAAAACATGAACAAAGTAAAGAGATGAAGTCTGGCCATTCTTGCTTCTAAAGAGCATTCCAGCTGTACTTCCTCCAAGACAACTTTATTCATTCTTCTAGCAGTCCATGATACATTCAATATTCTTTGCCAACACCACAATTCAAATACATCCTTTTTTCTGTGTTCTTCTTTATTTATCATCCAGTTATCAGATGTGTATGAGATTATTGAAAACATCATCACTTGGGACTTTTGGTGAGATGCCAGAATAGGCAGACAAGTTTCACAGACCCTCTGCAACAAAGAAATGAGAAATCAATTGAAAGAAATATAGAAGATAATCCTAGCACCCAGAGCTTTGAAGAGAAGGATAAAGAACTGGATTAAATACAAGCTAATAAAAGAACCTGGATGAAAAGAGTGAATAAAGAGACAAACGTAACTTCAGACTATTGGCTGTCCTGATGGCACGGCCAATTTGAAAATTTGCAAGTGGTGTTCTAATCTGGGCAGCAACCTAAGAATCAGCTCTGCTTGCCAAGGACTGCATGGGCAACTCCACTGGTGGCTGAAAACTAGAAAGGAAAACAGCAAAGAAGAAGACAAGCAGATCTGTGGACTGCAGACTGTGCTGAAGGTACAGCCATTTTTAATATTTGTAAGAGCAATAGGGTGGTGGTTATGTTTGTATGTCAACTTGGCTGTGCCTGGTTGAGTGGTTGGGCAGCTGGATATAGTATTCTCCATGGTAAGACTGGTAATCAACTCCATGGTGGAATCTACTGGGAGCAGCTGAGTAGCTGCCTTTGGGTATATGGTCTGTTTCCCATATATAAAAAACAGCTTTGGGAATGGTCTCCAGCATATGGCATGCTTGGAGCCTGCATGTAGCCATGTCATTGTTCAGCAGCCTGCCATGTTCTGCTGACCTTGGGACTTACAATGAACTTGAATTAATGGCCTACTGCATGGTTAGGTAACATCAAGACTGTGCCTTTTTATTTGTCAATCTTGGGCTTGTTAGCCTCAGCAGCCAGTAGCTGCCTACATGAAGAGATGTCTCTTGCTTCAGTGGGCCAGAAGCAAGAGGCACAGCTGAAGCCCAAGTCAAGGGGCTTTCACCCAGCCCCTAGAGCCTTGCACTTTGAACTTGGATTTCTAGCCTCCCAAACTATAAGAGAATAAACTCCTGTTTGTTCAAGCCATCCCATTTGTGGTATATTCTTGTCAGAGCAGCACTAGGTAACCAGAACAGAAGATGGTACCAAGAGAGTGGGGTGCTACTCTGACAGATACTTAAAATGTGGAAACAGGAGTGAAGTGCATCCTTGACCAAGGACCCCAGCAGAGAGACCCCAGCATATGGCATGACAGATGGCAGGAGCAGAGCAAGAGACTAGCATGAGAGATGACAGGAGCAGAGCCCAGAGATCGGCATGAGAGATGGCACTAGCAGAGCTGAGAGAACCAGCATGAGACAGCGACAACTTTAACAGCCCACAGGGGAGAAAGCTTGATGCCTTTGGTTAGGTGGCTTACTGGTGGAGTGGGTTGCCTTCAGGCATTAACTGGTAGAAAAGACTGGCAGGAAATGTAATAGCAGGTTGGCCAGTCCACGGAGCAAGAAAACTGAATGGCTTTGGGGCAGGAAGATTTCCAGTGGAATGGGTTGCCTTTGGCATTAATTGGCAGAAGCAGAGAGACCAAGGAAATGGAAGCAGAGCTGCTTAACCCTGAAAGGGTAGGACCACGGCCTTTGGGGGTGAAACCACTACAGCCCCCTAGGTTTCAGAGCCAGACCTTCAACTTGGTTCTGGAATGTGGGGCTGCTTGTTCATGTGAGCCAGTGAGATGAAACCATAGCTGCTGCCAAAGAGTGAGGGGGCAGGGTCGCCATGCCCAAGAGGGAGAGGAATGGAGCCTACCAGGCCAAGGGGTTGAGGTCACTACTCAGGAACTAGGGGAGTGGAGTCACCCAGTGAAGAGATCTGCACAGATACCACCCATTGAAGATCTGTACAGGTGCCAAGTTGACAAGAGGTGGAATTGTGGTGGTTACATTTGTGTGTCAACTTGGTTGGGCCTGGTTGAGTGGTTGGGCAGCTGGATGTAGTATTCCCTATGATGAGGCTGGTAATCAACTATGATGGAATCTACTGGGAGCAGCTGAGTAGCTGCCTTTGGGTATATGATCTGCTTCCTATATATAAGAAACAGCTTTGGGAATGGTCTCTAGCCTATGACACGCTTGATCCCTGCATGTAGCTGTGTCATTGTGCAGCAGCCTGCCATGTTCTGCTGACCTTGGAACTTACTATGGATTTGAATTAATGGCCTGCTGCATGGTTTGGTAACATCGGGACTGTGCCTTTTTATTTGTCAACCTTGGGCTGGTTAGCCTAAGCAGCCAGTAGCTGCCTGAGTGAAGAGATCCTTCTAGCTTCAGTGGGCCAGGAGCAAGAGGCAGAGCTGAAGCCCAAGTCGAGGGGCTTTCACCCAGTCCCTAGAGCCTGGCACTTTGAACTTGGACTTCTAGCTTCCCGAACTATAAGACAATAAACTCCTGTTTGTCCAAGCCATCCCATTTGTGGTATATTCTTGTCAGAGCAGCACTAGGTAACCACAACAAGTAGCCATTTTGAATATCAGTAAGCAGTGTTCTGATCCAGGGAGCAACATAAGTATAGGCTTAGCTTACTGAGGACAGCACAGGCAACTGTACCGGAAGCTGATGACTAGAACTGTGTGATATTCTCCTTGTTACTCTTATGCTCACACCCTCTGTGTGAATGGGTGTGTGGCCATCTCCCACCTCCACCCCCCTTCTGGACCAGTAAGAATTCCATCCATGTCTATGTGCCCCAACAGAGCCTGGGTGCCCTGCCCTACACACCCAATTTTTAAATTATTGTTATTGTCTTCCTCCTTTCTTCCTTTTTTTTTTCTCTTTCCCTTCCTTGGTTCTTTCTTTTTGTTTGTTTTCTTTCTCTACACTTTTCCTGGTTCCCTTCTTTTTATTTCAGATCTTCCCATTTCCCCTCCCTTTTTTTGCAATCTCTCCCCTTTTTTTTACTATTCTTTTATTCTTGCAATTTTCTCTCATTCCTCCCTCCCAAGATACTGTGTTTTTATTCTTTCTTACTCTTTATCTTTCTTTTGTCTTTGTTTACATATTGTTAAAGTTTATTCTTCTCATTTATTGCTCTTACTTTTTATTATTTTTTAAATGATTGTTCCTGTTTGTTTATGTGGTTTGTGTTTTCCTGGTTTTATTTTTTTTAGGGGGTCGTTTTTAGACTTTTTTTTTTTTTTGTCTAACTGTGTGGGATACAGCAACTGTTTCCAAATGACCCTACCATACCTGCAACTCCTGCAGCCCCATCCAATGAGTGAGGGCCACCACTTGCTTCTGCACCAATAGACCAATGATAGATGGCAACCGGTACCAGCCCAACTCACCTTCAACTGCTCTTCACAAACAGCAAACAGAGCTCTGCACACAGTCTCATTCTCTATCACACTCACCAGGAGACATGTGATGAATATCTAAGTGCACTAGTGAATAGAGGAGCACAGTACCCTGCTCACACAGATACAACAAAGCAAAATAGATAAATAAAAAATCTTGGGCAAATTACACAAGGATAAAATCACCAATTAATTATGAATACAGTGACATCACAATGTCTTGGAGACAATTGATCATCCTAGACCACACAAAGAAGCAAGATAAATTAGTAAAAACAAAGGACCAGGATACAGACCTGGAAAACATCCTTGAAGAATAAGCAGCATTGGAACTGCCTGATAAAGAATTCAAAAAATTATACTTAGGTACCATCAATGGATTGAGAGACACATTAAGGAAAACACTGACAAAATTAAAGAAAACACAGACAAAAATCTAGAACAATTTAGGAAAACAATGCAAAATAAATAAATAAATAAATAAAACCTGACAAAATAAATAAAAAATTAGAAACCAAAGAAAAATAGCAAATAACAATCCAGAAGATTAATATTAAGATGTCAGAAATGGGTAACACATTGTATGGAAAGAAGAGCAGAATCAAATCAATGACAAACAAAATTAATGAGACTGAAGACAAATACCTCAGGACCACTTTGTTAAGAACTCAATCAGAAAAAAAAGATAAAAAAAAAATGAAGAAAGCCTAAGATTCATGTGGAATATCATCAAGAGATATAACCTACATGTACTCAGAATTCCAGAATAAGAAAAGACAAATAAAACCACAGAGAAAATTGATGAAGAAAGTTTATTGGAAGAGAATTTCCCTAATATGATGGAAGATGAGAAGGTATGCATTAAAGTTTAAAGAATTACAAACAGCGTAGACACCAAAAGAAAAATCACTGAGACATACCATATTCAAATTCACCAAAACCAAAGACAAAGAAAGAACTCTGGCAATAACACAAGAAAAATGAAGTTATCTATGAAGGACAACCAATAAGACTAAGCTCTGATTTCTTGGCAGAAATCATGCAGGTGAGAAGGCAATGGAATGACATATATAAAAACCCGAAAAAAAAAAAAGTTGCCAACCAAGAATTATATATCCAGCACAATTGTCCCTCAAAAAAAGATGGTAAAATAAGAACATTTCCAGATAAACACAAATTAAGGGAATTAGTTAAAACCAGACAAAGTTTACAGAAGATGGTAAAGAGAGTCTTTGGACAGAGAACCAACAACAGCAGAAACAATTAGTGATTTACATACATGATGACATAACCCAGGAAACAACTCAGCAATAGAAGTATCCAAAGTAAAATAAGTTTACAAGACTGTAAACAGGGAACAAGAGACATGAACTGGAAAATGAGGACATCTACAAACCAAAGAGGGGAGAGAAATAGTGTAAGTACAGACCTTTCAAACAGTGAGGAGGTAAACACAATTGTAAGATTAAACAGACTGTCCTAAACTTGGGAAGAAAATTATAAATGACAAGGTAACCTCAAAGAAAAATAGTAATCCTTCACATCAAAAGAAAAAAGAAAAGAAGCACAAATATTTGTTGTTGTTGTTGTTGTTATTTGCTGTCGAGTTGGCCCCGACTCATAGCGACCCCTCCTTGAGTTTCTGAGGCAGTATCACTACGGAAGTAGGATTGCCCAACCTTCCTTCTGAGGAGTGGCTGGTGGGTTTGAACCACCAGCCTTCTGGTTAGCAGTCAAGTGCCTTAGCCACTATGCTACCAGAGCACAAATATTTAGCAAATACTAAAACAATAGCAATGAAGGAAATGATAACAAAATTTATAAGCAAAGTGAGCTCAACACAGAAAATCATATTTAAGAAAGAAATTGGCAAAACCATGAAAAACACATAACAAAGTGAAAGCAATAAATTCATACTTGTCAATAATTATACCCAATATAAATGGATTAAATGCATTACTCATGAGATGTAGAGTTGCAGACTGAAATGGATGATGTCACAACAGAACCAAATGAAATGAAAAGGATGATGTGGATACTATGAAGAACTATACTCCAACAAAATTGAAAGCCTAGAAGAAATGGATGGATTTCAAGAAACATACTACTTACCTAAATTAACACATCCTGAGGTAGAAAATTTGAACAAAACCATAACAGAAGAAGAAATAAGCCAGTCACAAAAAATTACCAACAACAACAAAAAGTATTGGCCAGACAATTTTACTAGAGAATTCTTCCAAATGTTCAGAGAAGAGCTGACACCAATCCTACTCAAACTCTTCCAGTACACAGAAAATGATGGAATTCATATTCATTTTATGAATAAAGCATAACCCTGATAACAAAACTGGTCAAAGACTCCACTAAAAAGGAAAACTACGGAACAATCATAGATGTAATAGTATGGAAAATAACCACATGAATATATTAATCAATGCAGAAAAGACATTTAATAAAATCCAACACCCATTCCTGATAAAAACTTCTCAGAAAAATAGGAATAAAAGGGAAATTCCTCAATATAATAAAGGGCATATATGCAAAACTAACAGCCAAATTTTTCTGATTGAGGGAGACTACAACCATTCCTCTTGCAGTCAGGAACCAGACAAGGATGCCCTTTATCTCCACCACTATTCAACGTTGTGTTGAAAGTTGTAGCCATTATACTATGGCAAGAAGTGGAAATCAAAGGTGTCCAAATTAGTAAGGAAGAAGAAAAACTATCCCAATTTGCAGATGATATGATCCTGTATGTAGAAACCCAAGAGACTCAGCAAGAAAACTACTGAAATTAATTGAAACATTTAACATAGTAGCAAGACACAAGATCAAGATACAAAAATCAATTGGATTCCTCTATACCAGCAAAGAGATCTCTGAACAGAAAATAAGGAAATAAATACCATTTACATTAGTTACCAAAAAGATAAAATACTTGGGAATAAATCTACCAGGGATACAAAAGACCTATACAAAGAAAACTGTAAAACACTACTTCAGGAAATCATAAGAGATCTACATAAATGGAAGAACATATCATGCTCATGGATAGGAAGATTGAAGATTGTGAAAATACCAATACTACCCAAAGAAATATGTACATTCAATGCAATCTTGATCCAGATTCCATAAACATTCTTTAAGGACATGGAAAAACCAGTCACTAATTTTATATTCTCGGAAGGAAGGTTGGGCAATCCTACTTCCGTAGTGATACTGCCTCGGAAACCCAAGGAGGGGTCGCTATGAGTCGGGGCCGACTCGACGGCACATAACAACAGCAACAACAATTTTATATTGAAAGGAGAGAGACCGTGGATTAGCAAAACATTACTGACAAAGAAGAACTAAGTAGGAAGTGTCACTCTGCTGGATCTCAAAACCTACCATACAGCTGCAGTAGTCAAAACAGCCTCATGTTGGTACGACAACAGACTCATAGACCAGTGGAACAGAACTGAGAACACAGAAAAAGATTCATTCACTATGATCAGCTGATCTTTGATAACAGGCCCAAATCCATTAAATGGGGAAGAGATAGTTTCTTTAACAAATAGTTCTGGTAAAACTGGATATCCTGTTTCAGAAAAATGAAACAAGATCCATACCTCACAGCATACCCCAAAACTACTCCATATGGATCAAATACTTAAATGTGAAACATAAAACTATAAAGTTCATCAAACTAATAATAAGGGCAAACTTAGGGGCTCTATTTAAGGCATAAATAGACTATCAAGCATAACCCAAAATGCACAAACAGAAGAAGATAAATTAGATGACTGGGACTTTTTGAAAAAATTAAATTCTTAGCTCTAGTGGCATAGAAGCTCTGGTAGTGTAGTGCCAAAGGCACTTGACTGCTAACCAGAAGGCTGGCGGTTCAAACCTACCAGTCACTCCCCGGAAGGAAGTTTGGGCAATCTACTTCCGTAGTGATACTGCCGCGGAAACCCAAGCAGAGGTCGCTATGAGTTGGGTCTGACTCGAGGACACATAACAACAATAATAGCTCTAGTGGCATAGTGGATAAGGCATTTGGCTGCTAGCCAGAAGGTCAATGATTCAAATCCACCAGCTGCTTTGCTGAAGGAAGATGGGGTGATCTACTTCCATAAAGATTCACAGCCTTGGAAACACAATGAGGGTCACGATGAGTCAGAATCAACTTTATAGCAGTGAGTTTTTAGATGTGCATCAAAAGACTTCTCCAAAAGACCAGTGGCTATGGCCCCATATTACCCTTCTGGCCTACAAATGGACTCACTTCCATGGATTGACTCTGAGCATAACAGTAGAAAGCCTTACATGCAGAACACCTACCCCAGTGAGATGCACTCACCTACTGAAGGGAAATGCACCCTTTAGATCAATCAGTCATGAGACATCAGAGGGGCAACATTCACATAGAGAAAAAGCTGGACAAACAGGAATGCATAGATAAGAAGGACACAGGGAGGGGTTAGTCACAGGGAGGAGAGGGGAGGAGAGTTTTTTATGGCTGGGGATGGTAATTGTTGTTGTTGTTGTTATGTGCCATCGAGTCAGCCCTGACTCATAGCGACCCCTCCTTGGGTTTCCGAGGCAGTATCACTACGGAAGTAGGATTGCCCAACCTTCCTTCCGAGGAGTGGCTGGTGGGTTTGAACAGCCAGCCGTCTGGTTAGCAGGCAAGTGTCTTAGCCACTATGCTACCAGAGCTCCCGGGGATGGTAATTAGGACCATGAAATCAAATGTGCATAAACTGTTGAATGTAAAACAAATCAACTTTGTCAATTTGCACCCAAAGCACAATAAATAAATAAAGAGTGAAAAGAGAACCTGCAGATTGGGAAAAAATACTCAGTAATGGCATATCTGACAGGGAACTTATCTGTAAAATTATAGAAAACTCGAACATCTCAACATCAAAAAAAGGCAAACCAGCTGAAAATAGGCAGAAGACATGAACAGACACTTTACCAAAGAATATATTCAGGCAGCCAACAAACACATGAAGAAATGTTCACAATCATTAAAAAAATCAAGCTCATTGCCCTTGAGTCAGTTTCTACTCATAGCAACCCCTCCTTGTGTTTCCGAGGCAATATCCCTATGGAAGCAGATTGCCCAACTTTCCTTCGGAGGAGTGGTGGGTTTGATCCACTAGCCTTCTGGTTAGCAGTCAAATGCCTTAGGCACTATGCCACAATCATTAGCCATTGAAACAAAAACAACAACAACAAAAGACAAACACCTCATAGTGACCCCCACTGGGTTTCCAAGACAGTAAATCTTAACAGAAGTAGATTGATTGCTTGGTCTTCCTTCCACAGAGTGGCTGGTGCGTTTAAACCAACAACCTTCTGGTTAGCAGTCAAATGCCTTTCAAGTGAGCAAATCAAAATGAAAATGAGATAACATCTCACCCCAGCACTAATAGCAAAAGTCAACAAGCCAGAAAATAACAGATGCTGATGAGGATGTGGAGAGATTAGGATTCTTTTACAGTGCTGGTAGGGCTGTAAAATGATACAACCACTGTGGAAACTGGTATGGTGATTCTTTTATATGTTGGAAATAGAAATACCATTTTATCCAGCAATCTCATTGCTAGGTATATATCCTAAAGAAGTGAAAGCCAGGTCATGAATAGATATATACACACTGAGAGACATTAAAATGAAACTCATGAAATCAAAGTCATAAAGAGAGAATTCTAAAAGCAGCAAGAGAGAAGCAAATTGACACATACAAGGGATTCTCAATAAGATTAAGTGCTGATTTCTCCTCTTCTTAGACAAAAGGATGGCAGCTAAAGGCAACATATTTAAATTCTGAAACATACAAACTATCAAAAAGAATAGTAAAAATGACAAACTTTGCTTTAAAAAAAAGTACAAAATTAAAACATTTTCAGAAAAACAAAAGCTTAGGGACTCTGTTACTACCAGACCGGTTACACAAAATATGCTAAAGGTAATGTTTCAGACTGTAAAAAAAAGAGGCTAAACAGGAGCTCAAAGTGGCACATAGAGGAAAAAGAAAACTGTGTCCAGAAAAGGCAACTTCATGGATTAATAGCAAGGCCAGTTTTTGGTATTTTGTTTTGGAACTCTTGTTCTGATTTACAGAATTTCATTAAAAATCCTAAACACATGAAAAAAAAATTGTAAGATTACCTTATTGGTGCAATA
>NW_006922162.1:1252854-1255895 GCF_000298275.1 Orycteropus afer afer
TAATCTTAAACATAAAAGGGGGCCATATAGGAAGAGAGGCTATGTATAGTTTTGAAGTTAAATTGGAATAAAGTTAGATTAGATTGTTATAAAATTAAGATATTAAATATATTCTCTATGGTAACCACAGAGAAAATATCCACAAAATAAATGCTAAAAGAAATGAGAAGGAAATCAAAACAGTTCACTAAAAAAAAGTCAATTAAACACAAATGATGTCTGTATTGGAGAAAACCAGGACTGAAAAAAAGAAAGGAGTTAAAATGTAAAAAATGAAATAGCCCAATGGCAGTAATAAGTTGTTCCTTAACAGCAATTATATTAAATGCAAATGAATTCAACTCTCCAATCAACATTCAAAGTGGCAAAACATGTAAAAGTTATGATTATCATTTGCTTTAGCTAGAAAAGTCATGTCATGGGCCCAAAGATATAAACAGGTTGAAAGTGAAAGGATGGAACAAAACAATGTACAAATAACTAAAAATCAGGTGTAGTGGCTCATAAATGTCAGACAAGACTGACTTTATATAAAAATCTGTTACAAAGGACAAAGAAGGGATTTATTTAATGATAATGGGATCAATTAATCAGGAAGATGTAAAAATTATAAACATATATATGCGTAATATCAATGATCAAAAATATATGAAGCAAATACTGATATACTGATGGGAGAAAATGTTCTACAATGATAATTGAAGACTTTGATATGCTATTTTCAATAATGAATGGAACACTGAGACAGAAGAACAATAGGGAAATAGGGAATTTGCCAAACTCTATAAACCAATTAGAACTAATAGATATACATAGAACACTCCACTATCATCAACACAATTCACATTCTTCTGAAGTGCACATGGATTATTTTCCAGGATTGAATGTATACCATATCACAATAAATTTTCAAAGTTCAAAATCACACTAACTATTTTTTTCTTAACAAAATGGAATGAGATTAGAAATCAGTAACAGAAGGAAAACTGAAGATAACACAAACATGTGGAAATTGAGCAACACACTATCAAACAACAAATGAGTCAAAAAAGAAATCAAAATTGAAACCAGAAAGTACTTAGAGATTAATGAAATATTAAAGCACACCATATTAAATCTTATTTGACTCACCAAAGACAATGCTTAGAGGGAAAGTAGAGCTGCAAACGCTTAGGTTAAAAACTAAAGATCTCAGATTAATAAGGTAACTTTACAACTTTAGGAGCTAGAGAAGAAGAAAAATCTAAGCCAAAAGCTAACAGAAGAAAGAAAAGAACAAAAAGAATAACTAAACTAACTAGCACACTGCTATGAAGTCAGATCCGACTCCTAGCAAACCCCTCCTTGGGTTTCTGAAGTGGTATTACTACAGAAGTAGATTGCCCATAGAAGAGAGAAATAAAATAAAGAATCATAAAACAATAGAGTGGAGGAAGGAAAGCAAGATGGCAAAGTGAGTGAATGCTCCCATTTACTCCTTCAGCAACTAACTCAGTGAACAATGAATAAACACAACCACAGACCAAGATGTCAAAACTCTGATCAGCACCTGAAAAAATAGAAAACTGGGCTGAGTTCAGAAGCAGAGAAAGGAGCAATGAGATCAATACAGAAGCTGAGAAATTCTACCAAGTAGCATCATGAACTCTAGTTCACTGTAGTGATTTTGAGATGTGGCTAGGTGACACACCAAAAGAGTAACATAGAAAAGGAGCTAGATTGAGGAATTTCTAGCAGGATTTATTTATTTATTTATTTACTTATTTTAAGTGGCACAAATTGTCCTTAGTGGTTTACCGGCCAAGTAGTAGGAAGCAGATGAGGGAGATTATGTGCTGCTTGAGAGTGGTTTGGGTCTCTCTGGAGTAAGACATGGAAAGCACTAAAAGGAGATTGGCAAAGGGCAGCAGGAAAAGGGGAGTACTTTATAAGGAGGGGAACACAAGAGTTAGCCTGTGGTTATTGTTAGGTGCCACTGAGTCATCTCCCACTCATAGTGACCCTATGCACAGCAGAATGAAACACTGCCAGGTCCTGTACCAGCTCCACAATCTCTGGTATACTTGAGGCCATTGCAGCAGCCACTGTGTCAATCCATCTCTTTGAGGGCCTTCCCCTCTTTTGTCCACCCTCCACCTTAATTAGCATGACATCCTTTTCCAGGGAATGGTCCCTTCTGACAACGTGACCAAAGTAGGTGAGATGAAGTCTGGCCATTCTCACCTTTAAAGAGCATTCCCACTGAACTTCCTCCAGGACAGATTTTTTAGTTCTTTTAGCAGTCCATGGTACTTTCAGCATTCTTCTCCAGCACTACAACTCAATTCTTCTTCGGTCATCCTTATTCATTGTCCAGGTCTCACATGCATATGAGGCAACTGAAAATATCATGGGTTGTGTCAGACACACTTTAGTCCTCAAGGAGACATCTTTGCTTCTCAGCACTTGAAAGAAGAGGTCCTTTGCAGTGGACTTGCCCAGTGCTATATGTCATCTGATGCCTTGACTGCTGCCTCCATTGGCATCAATTGTAGAACCAAGCAATGTGAAGCCTTTGACAATTTCAATCTTTTCTCTGTTCATCGTGATGCTGCTTGCAGGTCCAGTTGTGAGGATTTTTGTTTTCTTTATACTGAGATGTAATCCATAATGCAGATTGTATTCTTCAATCTTCATCAGTAAGTGTTTTAAGTCATCCTCACATTCAGCAAGTAGAGTTGTGTCATCAGTGTATCACAGGTTGTTGATGAGCCTTCCTCCAATCCTGATGCCATGTTCTTCTTCATATAGTCCAGGCTCTCAGATTATTTGCTCAGCCTATAGAACTAATAAGTATGGGAAAAGAATACAACCCTTACACACTCCCTTCTTCATTTTAAACCATGCAGTGTCTCCTTGTTCTGTTCAAATGACAGCCTCCTGGTCTACGGACATGTTCCTTATGAGTACAATTAAGTGTTCTGGAATTCCCATTCTTCTCAATGTTATCCATAATTTGTTATGATCCCCACAATCAAATGCTTTTGCATAGTCAGTAAAAC
>NW_006922162.1:1256005-1257671 GCF_000298275.1 Orycteropus afer afer
TCCATAAGATTTTACTTTCATGCAATATTAATGATATTGTTTTATAATTTCCCCATTCTGTAGGATCACCTTTCTTTAGAATGGGCATAAATGTGGATCTCTTCCAGCCAGTTAGCCAGGTAGCTGTCTTCCAAATCTCTTGGCATAACTGAATGAGTGCCTTCAGTGGGGCATCCATATGTTCAAACATCTCAGTGGATATTCTGTCAATTCCTGGAGCCTTGTTCTTTGCCAATTCTTTCAGTGCAGCTTCGACTTCTTCCTTCAATACCATTAGTTCTTGAACATATGCCACCTCATGAAATGGATGAAGATCAATCATTTCTTTTTGGTACAGTGACTCTGTGCATTCCTTCCATCTTCTTTTGATGCTTCCTGCATCATTCAATATTTTACCAATAGAATCTTTCAATACTGCAACTCGAGGCTTAAATTTTTTTCCTCAGTTCTTTCAGCTTTAGAAATGCTGAGCATATTCTTCCCTTTTGGTTTTCTAACTCCAGGTCTTTGCACATTTCATTATAGTAATTGGCTTTGTCTGCTGGAGCTGCTCTTTGAAATCTTCTGTTCAGCTCTTTTATCTTGTCATTCTTCCATTTGCTTTAGCTACTCTTCACTCAAGGACCAGTTTCAGAGTCTCTTCTTACATCCATTTTCGTCTTTTCTTTCTTTCTCATATTTTTAATGACCTCTTGCTTTCTTCATGGATGATGCTCTTAATGTCATCCCACAATTCTTCTGATTTTCAGTCATTGGTGTTCAATGCATCAAATCTATTTTTCAGATGATTTCCAAATCCAGGAGGGATATATTCAAGGTCATATTTTGACTCTCGTGGACTTGTTTTAGTTGTCTTCAACTTCAGGTTGAACTTGCATATGAACTGTTGATGATCTGTTCTGCAATCAGCTCCTGGCCTTGTTTTGGCTGGAGATATTGAAATTTTCCATCTCCTCTTGACACATATGTAGTCAATCTGATTCCTGTGTAATTCATCTGGTGAAGTCCACATGTATAGCCACCATTTGTGTTGTTGAGAAAAGGTATTTGCAATGAATAAATCATTGATGTTGCAAAATTCTGTCATGCTATCTCCAGCATTATTTCTGTCACCAAAGCCAAATTTTCTGACCACTGGTGATTCTTCTTTATTTCCAACTTTTGCATTCCACTCACTAATCAAGATGTGATAAGTAACCCATCTCGATTGCATGTTTGGTCAATTTGAGACTGCAGAAGTTGATAAAAATCTTCAATTTCCTCATCTATGGCTTTGGTGGTTGGTGCATAAATTTGAATAATAGTAGTAGTAACAGGTCTTCCTTGTAGACATATGGATATTATCCTATCACTGACAGCATTGTACTTCAGGACAGATCTTGAAACATCTCTTGTGATGATGAATGCCACCATTCCTCTTCAATTTGTCATTCCAGAATAGTACATCATAGGTTGTCTGATTCAAAATGGCCAAAACCAGTCCATTTCAACTCACTAATACCTAAGATATCAATCTTTATGTGTTCCATTTCATTTTTGACAACTTCCAATTTTCCTAGATTCATATTTTGTACATTTCATGTTCTGATTATTAATGGATGTTTGCAGCTGTTTCACATCAATTTGAGTCATGCCATGTCAGCACATGGAGGTCCAGAAAGAGTTA
>NW_006922162.1:1260040-1274462 GCF_000298275.1 Orycteropus afer afer
GCTATGAGTTGGAAATGACTCGACGGCACTTAACAACAACAACAACAACAACATAATGATAGCAACGAAGGAAATGATAACATATTCATAAACAGAATGAACTCAGCATAAAAAAAATATGTGGAACAAAGAAATCAGCAACATCATGAAAAAACATACAATAAAATGACAGAAACAAATTCATACTTGTTGATAATTACATTGAATATAATTACACCACTCAAGAGATGGAGAGTTACCGACTGGATAAGAAAATATAACCCATCAACATGCTATCCACAAGAGACAAAGACAAAACCAAAAATCAAACGTTGGAAAAATATGTATCAAGGAAATGGCAACCAAAAAAGAGCAGAGGTGGCAATTTTAATTTTAATTTTAATTTCTCATAAAATGGACTTTAAGACAAAAACCACCACAGGAGACAAGAAAGGACATTGCATAATGATTAAAGGATTGACTGAACAGAAGGACATCGCCATAATAAATATCTATGGGCCCAATGAAAGAGCCCCAAAATATGTAAATCAGACATTAACAGAATTGAAAAGACACATAGTTGACTGCACACTAATAATTGGAAGCTTTAATATACTGCTTCCAATTAAGATGATAGAAAAACTGGAAAGAAACTCAACAAAGACAGAGAAGAGCTAAACAATACAATCCACCAACTTGACCTTATAGACATCTACAGAGAATTTTACCCAACAACAGTAAAGTGTACATTCTTCTCCAGTGCACATGGAATATTCTCCATAATAGACCATATGTTAGGCCACAAAGCAAGCCTCAATAAATATAAAAACATTGAAATACTGCAAAGCATCTTCTTAGATCTCAATGCTATAAAATTAGCAACCGATGGTAGGAAGATCAATGGAAAAAGACAAAACACGTGGAAAGTGAGTAACACCCTCCATCAAAATGACTGGGTAATAGAAGAAAAAAAAAAAAATAAAAGAGACAAAAAATTTCTTGAATCAAATGAGAATGAGAACACAGTATACTAAAATATTTGAGACACAGCAAAAGCTGAAAACAGAGGGCAATTTGTAGCAATAAATGCACACATCAAAAAAGAAGAATGTAATGAAATTAACACCTTAACCCAACATTTTCAACAATTAGAAAAGGCAGGAAAAAAAGCATACAGTCATCAAAACAAAACAAAAAATAAAGATTCAAGCAGAAGTAAATGAAACAGAAAACAGAAAAACAGTAGAAAAAATCAACAACTCTAGAAGTTGGTTCTTTGAAAAGACTAATACAACTGACCATGCACTGGCAAACTTAACAAAAGAAAAGAGGGAGAGAATACAAATAACACAAATAAGAAGCAAATTGGGTGAAATCACAACAGAACCAACTGAAATAAAAAGGATAATATCAGGATACTATGAAAAACTGTACACCAATACATTTGAAATCCTAGAAGAAATAGACAGATGTCTAGAAACATACCACTTACCTAAACTAATGAAGACTGAGGTAGAAAATTTGAACAGATTCATAGCAAAAGAAGAAATTGAACAAGGTTATAAAAAAATTACTGACAGAAAAAAGTCCTGGCCTAGATGGTTTCACTGGAGAATTCTATCAAACATTAAGAGAAGAACTGACACCAACCCTACTCAAGTTATTCCAAAACAAAGAAAGGAATGGAATCCCCTGAAATTCATTTTATGAATCAAGCTTGATACCTACCCAGGCAAAGACATCACTAAAAAGGAAAACTACAGACCAATATCCCTCATGAATATAGATGCAAAAATCTTCAGCAAAATCCTACCTAATAGACTAAAAAAAAAAGAAAAACAAAAAAATCATTATTACCAAGTGGGGTTCACACTAGGCATGGAAGCATGGCTCAACATTACAAAAACAATAAATATAATCCATCACATAAGTGAAACAAAGTAAAAGACCACATGATCATATCAATTGATGCAGGAAAGGCATTTGATAAAATCCAACACCCATTCCTGATAAAAACTCTCAAAAACATAGAAAGGAAATTCCTCAACATAATAAAGGCATATATGCAAAACCAACAGCCTACAATATTTTCAATGGAGAGAGACTGAAACCATTTCCTTTGTAAACAGGAACCAGAGAAGGATGCTCTCTATCTCCACTTCTATTCAACAATCTATTGGAAGTCCTACCCAGAGCAATAAGGCAAGAAAGGGAAATCAAAGGTGTTCATATTGGTAAGGAAGTCACACTATCCCTATTTGCTGATGATATGATCCTATACCTAGAAAAGGAGCTCTGGTAGTGTAGTGGCTAGGGCACTTGACTGCTATTCAGAAGGCTGGCAGTTCAAACCCACCAACCACTCCTCGGAAGGAAGATGGGGCAATCTATTTCCTTAGTAATACTGCCTTGGAAACCCAAGGAGGGGTCGCTATGAGTCAGATATGACTTGACGGCACATAACAACAACAACATATCTAGAACACCCAAGAGACCCAGCAAAAAACCTACTGGAACTAATTGAGAGATTTAGCATCATGGCAGGATACAAGATCGACATCCAAAAATCGGCTGCATTCCTCTACACCAGCAAAGAGATTGCTGAAAAAGAAATAAGGAAATCAATACCATTTACAATAGCTACCAAAAAAATAAAATACTCGGGAATAAATCTCACCAGGGACACAAAAGAACTGTACAAAGAAAACAACAAAATATTACTTCAAGAAATCTACATAAATCTACATAAATGGAAGAACATACATTTTCATGGATAGGAAGGCTGAACTTTATCAAAATGTCCATACTACCCAAAGAAATCTACACATTCAATGCAATCCCAATCCAGATCCTATCAACACTCTTTAAAGATATGGAAAAACCAATCACTAATTTTATATTGAAAGGAAAGCGACCTTGGATAAACAAAACACTATAGAAGAAGAGGAACAAAGTAAGAGATCTCACACTCCCAGATCTCTAAACCTACTATACAGGCACGGTAGTCAAAACATCCTGTTATTGGTACAATGACAAACATGAAAACGTGTGGAATAGAATTGAGAACCCAGAAATAGATCTGTTGACCTATGGTCAGCTGATATTTGGCAAAGGGCCAAAATCCTTTAAAAAGGGAAGAGATTGTCTCTTTTACAAATATTTCTGACAAAACAGGATATCCATTTGCAGAAAAATGAAACAAAATCCATACCTCATAGCATACACCAAAACTAAATCTTGATGGATCAAAGACTTAAATGTGAAACTTAAAAATATGGAATTAGAAATACCATTTGATCCAGCAATCCTATTACTAGATATATATCCTAAATAAATGAGAGCCATGGCAAGAACAAAATATGCACATCCATTTTCATCACAGCACTATTTACAATAGCAAAAAGATGGAAACAACCTAAGAGCCCATAAAGATAGGAATGCATAACCAAACTGTGGTAGATATAAACGATGGAATACTATGCAACACTGAAGAATAATGTAGAATCTGTGATACACTACACAAACTTGGATGAACTTGGAGGACATCATGTTGAATGAAATAAGTCAATAATATTTTGTTGGTTCACCATTGTATAAAGTCAAGAAAGGTTTATATATGGAAGGAAACTTTCTTTGTTCGTTACCAGGAAGGGGATGGGTGGGGAAGGAACACTGCTAGACAGGTAGAGACAAGTATTGATTTGGATGAAGGAAAAGAGAATGTACCAAAAGTGAGTGATCAACACTGTGGCACTGAGGAAAAGGAAGACATAGAGAGGAACTCAGGAGGTATAGAGAAAAAGAGTGTATCCTTTCACATGTATAGTACTGCATTGTCAGTGATGGCAAGCATTGATCTATGGGTGGATAGATGGGTAGTCAGGCTGAATGAAAGGTATGTCTACACAGTGGGGAATGTGCCCATGATCATTTATAAGGTTGGCAGAGGATATTTCTATATGGGTATTTATATGTACTGTAAGAATGAGTGTATAGAAGAGCTGACAAGGGACAAGGCTGTGGTGGCTTCTTGTCCACAGCTAGCTACCCTGAGGCAGTGAGTAGCTGGCCTTATGGGGTCAGGACCATGGTCGCAGGGACATCAAGGTCAATTGGCACAACACACTACACAAAAACATTACTCTACATCCTACTTTGTTGAGTAGTAGTGACTGGGGTCTTAAAAGCTTGCAAGTGATCATCTAGATGCTACTTGGGTCTGTCCTCATCCAGATCCAAGAAGAATGAAGAAAACCAAAGGTACGAAACAATTAGTTTCCAAGGGACTAGTAGATCATGAGATCCTCAGCCCATATGACCATGAGACCAGAAGAATTAGATGGTGCCCAGCTACCACTGTTAAGTACTTGGAGATCCTGGTGGATAGAGTGGGAGAACAATATACAACAAACCTCAAAATCATTTAAATAAACAAATAACAGTTTTTCTGGTCTGATAGAGGCTGATGAGAACCCTGAGGCTATGGATCCTTCTGGTCTGTAACTTAACTTGCTCCTGTGGCTTCCAGCCAATCAATAGGCATATGGGGTGAGCATTTACATCAGGTAGATACACTGTCTAGAGTGATCAATCCTGGTAGAACAGAAGGGAAGTGTTTGTACAGGGAGATAACTCCAGGGGGCAGGAGTATATGGGAGGGAAGCACACAAGAAAGTGATAACCAAAGGGATAAAGTTGCAAGAGAGCTGTTACATTGTGGAGAAATGCAGTCAATACCATGAAGCAAGATGTGTATGAACTGCTGTATGGAAAACAAATTTGGTCTGCAAATTTTCACCTAAGTCACAATAAAAACTAAATAACAACAACAACAAAAAAGCACTAGTGGGTTTCAGGAAATGAATGGAGAAACAAAATGAAAAACTTAACAAGGAAAATGAAAATATTAAGGGGAAATCAAAGAGAATTCCTGGAATTGAAGAATAGATGATTTGAACTAGAAAAAAGCAAGAGAAACACTCAATAACAGATTTGGAAAGACAGAAAATATAATAAGTATACTTGAAGATAAAATAAGTGAACTTATCAAGTCACAGGAGAAGCATGAGAAAAGAACAAACAAGCAACAACAACAACAAAAAGTAAATGTGGGATTTAGTAAAGAAATCTAACATTAGTATCATTGGAATCCCAGAGCACCATAACAAATATAAAGGCACAGAAACAATTTTCCAAGGAATAATCAAGAGAATTTCCCTGACCTGAGCAGAGAACGAAGCCTGTAAATACAGGAAGCTGTATGAACCCCAATCAGAATAAACACAATAAAATCATGTCCATGTCATATCCTAAAAAAATTTTAGAAAATCAAAGACAAGGAGAGATTCTGAAAGCAGCAAGAGAAACAACTCATTTAATACACCTAGAGTCTTTCATAAGAATTGGTGCAAGATTTCTCCTCAGAAGCTCCAGAGACTAGAAGATAGTGGAGGGACATATATAAAATACTGTACAAAGACAATTGCCAACTGATAATTCTTTATCCAGCAAGCTTGTCATTCAAAAATATGGAGGACATCAAGACATTTCCCAGAGAAACTTTGGGAATTTGCCACCACCACCAGCCTTGCAAGTATTACTCAAGAGAGTAATTATTTCTTAATGTTCTTGCCTTTCCATTTGGAGTACTCTCTTAAGTAAACATACTGAATACAGCATGTATACTGATGTTAATGGAGACACACCAACAAAAATGGGGAAGGGACGAACATATTGGGAATAAGTTTATCGTGTTAAGGTTGCATATTAAGTGTTCATCATATGTTAAATATTGTAGTAATTGTATATTATGTAAGGTAATATATGGGGTAAACACTAAAAAATCACTGAGAAGAAATATTCAGAAGAAAGGAAGTTAAGGAAAAGGCTCATCACAAGAAAGCAGTCAAACACAAAAACAGGAAAAACAGAATAATAAAACAAAGAAGACTTGAAACACTCATAAAAAGAAAAAAAAAAAAACAGCAAAATGACTGAGGTAGATACTTTGTTTTCAATAATAACCTTAAATCTAAATGATCTAAATAACCCATGCTAAAAGCAGAAAGAGGCAGAATAGATTTAAAAAACAAAAAACAAAAAACATGAGCTATCATTTTGCTTTCAGGGAAACAGACCCTAGACATAAGGACACAAACAGGCTGAATAAAAAAATAATGGAGAAAAATATTTCCTGCAGCCAGTAAACAAAAAAGAGCAGGGGTAGCCATGCAGATATCAGGTAAAATAGACTTTAAATAAAAATCTATTGAAAGAGATGAAGAAGGACATTGCATGGGACAATTCAATAGGAAGACATAATAATTATAAGTATATATGCATCTAGTATCAATGGACCAAAATACCTGAATGGTGTAGTGCCTAAAGCATTAGACTGCTAACCATAAGCCTGCTGGTTCAAATCCACCAGCCACTCCTTGGAAGGAAACCTGGGCAATCTACTTCCATAGAGATACCACCTCAGAAACCCAAAGAGAGATTGCTGTGAGTTGGGTTTTGACTCAAAGGCAGTGAATTTGGCTTTTTTGGTTTAATATGAAAGGAGAGATAGATAACTCTACAACAGTAGTTCAAGATTTCCGCACACTACTTTCAATTATAGGCAAAACATCTAAAAATAAGATCTCTAAGAACACTGAGAACTAAAATGAAACCATAAACCAATTGAAGAGACATATATAGAACACTTCATGCAACATCAGAATAACTCACATTCTTATCTAGCACATATGGGTCATTTTCCAGAGTATACTATATGCTAGGTCACAAAACCAGTCTCAACACATTATAAAAGATTGAAATTATACAGAGTATCTCTGTTTGTTTGTTGCTGTGTTATCTAGGAAAGCAAAACCAGTGAAGCTTATATATTCAAAGAGAGAGAGATTTATCTCAAGGAAATGTTTCAGGCACTTGAAGAGTCTGGCAAGTCCTGAGTCCATGGTTCGGATGCCAGGCTGAATGTTTGACTTGACTCACATTGCTTCAGGGGCTGAAGAACCTATGACTGCAGGTCAGATTGCAAGCTTCTGGCTAATGGACTGTGGGGACTGATGAGTCCAAGATTGACATGAAAGATGGCAGGCTTCTGGCTCACAGCTGCAGAGAGTAATAAATCCCAACATCAAAAGGCAATATGGCAGATCATTTGCTCAAATCCAAAGAACTGGAAGTCAGATGATGAGCCAAATAGAGGGTCAAGATTGACAAAGTGCCAGAGAGAAAGTTCATACATACTTGAAGCAGTCCACATCTCTAAGGAAACTCCCTTTCAACTCATTGGTTGCTCATAGCAGATCTCATCACTGAAGTGATTACATTATATCAAATTTCAGAGGGGGGATGACTACAGGATAACTGCCAAATCAGTGACAATCATTGCCCAGCCAAGTTGACACACAACATTCACTATCACAGCATCTTCTCTGATCACACAGTCTGAAGCTAGAAATCAACAACTGGATAAATAAAGAAATAAAATACAATTAAATTAAATAATACATTAGCATAAAAACTGTTGGGTCACAGAAAAAAATCAGAACTGGTATTAAAAATTTCCTAGAATTAAAGAAAAACAATGCATATCAAATCTTTTAGGACACAGCAAAAGCAATGCTCCAAAGGAACTGTATAGCAGGAAATACCTACAGTAAAAAGGAAGATCCAAAATCATTAACTTAAACTTATATCTTGAATTAATATAAAAGAAAGAACCAAAGAAACCAGAAACCACCAGAAAAAAAAATCAGGGTAGAAATAAATTAAATTTAAAGTAGGAAAACAATTGAAAGAATTAATAAGCCAAAAGTTGGTTCTTTGAAAGCATCAATAAAGTATACACACCAATGGCTAGGCTGACAAAAGAAAAAAAAAAAAAAACAAGACAGAAGAACAAAATAACCAAATTAAGAAATGAAATTTGTGACATTACAAGCAGTACAGCAGAGCTAAAGAAGATTGTAACTGATTACTATGAAAAATTATACTCCAACAAATTTAAAAACCTAGTTGAAATGGACAAATTCCTAAAAATAAAATAACTACTCAAACTAACACCAGCAGAGGTTTTTGTTATTGTTGTTAAGTGCTGTCAATTCAGGCCCAAATCATAGCAAGTCCATGAACTACAGAAAGAATCTCAGAGAGAAAATTTGAAAAGACTCATCTCAAAAGAAGAGATTAAAAATGTCATGAAAATCTCATGTTTTTATTGTTAGGTGTCATTCAGTTTTTTCTAACTCATAGCAATCCTATGTACAACAGAAACACTGTCCATTCCTATGTTTGAGCCCACTGTTGCAGCCACTGTGTCAATGTATCTCATTGATGGCCTACCTCTTTTTTGCTGACACTCTATCAAGCATGATGCCCCTCTACAGGGAATGTTCTGTTCTGACAGCATGACCAAAGTACATGAGAAGAAGTCTCGCCATCCTTTCCTCTAGGAAGTATTCTGATTATACTTCTTCAAAAAAGGATTTGTTCATTTTTCTGGCAATTCATGGGATATTAAATATTTTCATGAACATCATAATTCAAAGGCATCAATTCTTCAGTCTTTTTTATTCACTGTCCAGTGTTCACATATATATGAGGTGATTGAAACTATCATGACATGTGTCAGGCACATCAGAAGGTTATATTCTTTGATCTTCATCAGTAAGTGCTTCACTTTCATTAAGCATGGTTGTATCACTTGCCACAGCTTAAGTGGTGATGATACATGTGGACCCTGACAGATTTAATAACTAGGAATCAAACCAAGTACATCTGTGGAAAGAGACGATGGGAAAACTCAACATAACTAGTGAGAACAAGGCCAGGGGCCCACCGTCCCACTGTGGAAACAATCATCAATTGCTCATAAATTGAAGCTGAAGAAATTTAAGACAAATTAATGAGAGCCAAAATATTATCTTGAATACACATCACCTGAATTTAGAGACCAGCTTATGAACAGATTTGATGCACTGAAATCCAGTGAGTGAAGACCAGAGGAGTTGTGTGGTGACACCAAGAACATACATGAAGAAAGCAAAAGCCATTAAAAAGACAGGAAAGAAATAAAAGACCAAAAACAGATGTCAGAAGAGATTCCGAAACTAGCTCCAGAACTTAAAGAAGCGAAACTGAATGGGAAAAAAAAAAAAAAAAAAATGAAGAAGAGATGAACAGAGGATTTCAGAAGGTGGCCCAGAAAGACAAAGTGAAATATTATAATGAAATATGCAAAATACCCTGCCTTAGAAAACCAAAAGGGAAGAACAGATTTCTCAAGTGGAAAGAACTGAAGAAAGTGTTAAAGGCTCAAGTTGCAATATGGAATGATTCTATGGGCAAAACATTGAAAGGTGTAGGAAACATCAAAGGAAATGGAAGGAATAAATGGAGTCACTGTACCAAAAATAAATAAATAAAATTAATAAAAATAAAAAATAAAAAATTGATCAATATTCATTCATTTCAGGAATTAGCAAATGGTCAAGAAACAGTGTTATTGCATGAAGAAGTCCAAGTACCACGGATAGCATTGTCAAAAAAAAAGACTCCAGGAGTCACAGAAAACCAAATGAAATGTTCCAACAAAAGGATGCCGCACTGGAGATCCTCACTCACCTATGCCAAGAAATTTGTAAGAGTGCTATCTGGTTACCTGACTGAGACCAGAATTTGTATCTATTTAAAGAAAGGTTATAAATTAGAATTCACAAATTATCAAACAATATCATTAACAAGGCACAAAAGTAAAATTTTGCTGAAGGTAATACAAATGTAGTTGGAGCAGTATTTCAATAGGGAACTGCCAGAAACTCAAGCCAGATTTAGAACAGGAAGTGGAATAAGAGATATCACTGTAGATATCAACTGGATCTTGGCTTAAAGAAGAGAATAGCAGAAATATATTTACCTGTGTTTTGCTGACTATGCAACGGCATTTGACTGTGTGTATCATAACAAATTATGGGCAACAGTGAATGGGAATTCCAGAACACTTAATTGCACTCATGTGGAACTTGTACATAGATCAAAAGGCATTCCTTTAAACAGAAAAAAGGGATACTGGATGGTGTAAAGTCAGGAAAGGCGTGCACCAAGGTTGTATCCTTTCCCCATAACCATTCAATCTGTATGGTGAGCAAATAATGCTAGAAAATACACTATATGAAGAAGAATGTGGCAACAGAATTGGAGCAAGAAGAATTAACTATCTGTTCTACACAGAAGCCATGACTCATCTGTCAATTTGTCACACTGTGATGGCTTGTGTGTTGTTGTGAGGCTGGAAGCTATGCCACCAGTATTTTAAGTACCAGCAGGCTCACCCGTGGTGGACAGACTTCAGCAGAGTTTCCATACTAAGACAGACTGGGAAGAAGAAAGGGGCCATCCACTCCTCAAGCGCTGGCCAGAGAAAACCTTATGAATAGCAGTGAAACACTGTGTATTATCTTATCAGAAAACTTTATGAATAACACTGAAATATTGTCTGATATGGTGGCTGAAGATGAGTCCATCAGGTTGAAAGTCACACAAAATATGACTGGGGAAGAGGTGCCTGCTCAAAATAAATTAGACTTCAATGACATGAATGGAGTAAAGCTTTCAGGACCTTCATTTGCTGAGAGGGTGTGAACAAAAATGGGAATGAAGAGTTTCAAACATCAATTAATAATCAGAATATGGAGTGTACGAAGTAAGAATGTAGGAAAATTAGAAGTTGTCAAAAATGAAATGGAACACATAAAGATCAATATCCTATTCATTAGTGAGCTGAAATGAATGGGTATGGACCACATATAATCAAACAATAATGTTATTTACCATGCTAGGAATGACGAATTGAGGAGGAATGACCTTGCATTCTTCTTCACAAAAAATGTTTCAAGACTTATCCTGAGGTACAATGCTGTCAGTGATAGGATAATACCCATACACTTACAAGAAGACCAGCTAAAACTACTATTATTTAGATTTGTGCACCAATCAGTAAATCCAAAGATGAAGAAAATGAAGATTTTTACCAACTTCTGCATTTTGAAATTGACCAAACATGGAATCAAGATGTATTATGACAACTGGTGATTGGAATGTGAAGGTTGGGAAGAAAGGAGAATCATTGGTAGCTGGGAAATATGGCCTTGGTAATAGAAATGACACCAGAGATTACATGATAGAATTTTGTGAGACCAATGACTTGATATTCGTTGCAAATACCTTTTCTCAATAACATAAAATGACAGCTTTACACATGGACCTCGCCAGATGGAAGACACAGGAATTAGATCAACTACATTTGTGAAAAGAGGTGATAGAGAAACTCAACATTTTTGGCTAAAACAAGGCCAGAAGCTGACTGTGGAACAGACCATCAATTGCTCGCATTTAAGTTCAACTTGAAGCTAAAGAAAGTTAAAACAAATCCATGAGACTCAAAATATGATCTTGATTGTATCCCACCTCAATTTAGAGACCATCTAAAGAAAAGATTTGATGCATTAACACCAATGACCTAAAACCAGATGAATTGTGGGATGACATCAAGAACATCATAAATGAAGAAAGCAAAAGGTCATTAAAAAGGCAGGAAAAGAAAGAAAAAGACCAAAATTAATGTCAGAAGAGACTCTGGAATTTGCTTTTGAATGGAGAGTAGCTAAAACAAATGGAAGCAGTGAGAGGATAAGGGAGCTGAACAGAAGATTTCAAAGAACAGCTCGAGAAGACAAAGTAAATTATTGTAATGCAATGTGCCTTGACCTGGAGTTAGAAAACAAAAAGGAAAGAACACACTCAGCATTTCTCATACTGAAAGAACTGAAGAAAACGTTCAAGCCTCGAGTTGCAATACTGAAGAATTCTGTGGGTAAAATCCTCCAATTCTGATGCTGTGTTTCTCTTCATATAGTCCAGCTTCTTGGATTTTTTGCGTAGCATACAGATTGAATGAGTACGGTGAAAGAATACAACCCTGAGGCACTGTCTTGATTTTAAGCCATTCAGTATTCCCTTGTTCTTTTCTATGACAGCCTCCTGGTCTATGTACAGTTAAGTGTTCTAGAATTCCCATACTTCTCAATTTACTTATAATTTGTTATGATCTACATAATTGAATGCCATTGCACAGTCAAAAAAACACAAGTAAATATCTTTCTGGTATTCTTCACTTTTCAGAGGAACGTGGCATCAGGATTGGAGGAAGAGTCATTAACAACCTGTGATATGCAGATGACACAACCTTGATTGATGAAAGTGAAGATGGCTTGAAGCACTTACTGATGAAGATGAGACTATAGTCTGCAGTATGCATTACACTTCAACATAAAGAGAACAAAAATCTTCACAATTAAACTAATAAGCAGCAGCATCATAAATGGAGAAAACATTGAAGTTGTCAAAGATTTCATATTACTTGATTCCCCAATCAACACCAATGAAATCAGCAGTCAAGAAATCAGATGATATATTGCACTGGTCAAATCTGCTGCAAAAGGCCTCTTTGTAGTGCTAAAGAGCAAAGATGTCTCTTTGAAGACTAAGTAAGGTATGCTTAACCCAAGCCATGGTGTTTTCAATAACCTAATATGTATGTGAAAGCTGACAATTAATAAAGAAGACTGAAAAAGAGTCAGTGCTTTTGAGTTGTGCTGCCAGGACTGATGAAGAATAGTGAAAATACCATGGAATGGCAGAAGAACTAACAGATCTGTCCTGGAAGAAGTGCAGCTGTTATGCTTCTTGAAAGGATTAAGTATGGAATAGCCATACTCTGTCTCACCTACTTTGGTCATGTTGTCAGAAGGGATTATTCACTGGAAAAGGATATCATGCTTGATAAAGTGGAGGGTCAGCGAAAAAGGGGAAGGCCTCCAACGAGACGGATTGACACAATAGCTGCAATGATGGACTCAGCTATAACAAGGATTGTGAGGCTGATGCAGGATCGAGCAGTGTTTCATTGTGTTATACATAGGGGTGCTATGAGTTGGAGCCAATTCAGTGGTACCTAACAATAACAAGATGGACAAAATAATGAATGATGTGGGAAGCATCAAAAGAAGATGAAAGGAATACACAGAATCACTGTACAAAAAATAATTTGCCCATGTTCAACTATTTCAAGAGTTGGCATGTGATCAAGAACCAATGTTATTGAAGGAAGAAATCAAAGCTGTGGTGAAGAAGTTGGCAGAAAGCAAGTCTCCAGGAAATGACAGAATACCCACTGAGATGTATCAGCAAACAGATGTTGCACTAGAGGCACTTATCGTTCTATGCCAAGTAACTTGAAAGACAGCTGGTAGGCCAACTGACTTACTGGAAAAGATCGATATTTATACCCATTCCAAGGTGATCCAATAGAATGTGAAAATTATCAAACAATATCATTAATATTACACGCAAATAAAATCTTGCTGGAGATAATTCAAAAATGGTTGCAGCAGTATATTGAAAGGTAACTTCCAGAAAGTCAAGCTGGATTCAGAAGAGGACATGGAATTCAGGATTTCATTATTGATTGATCTTGGGTGAAAGCAAAGAATGCCAGAACAATATTTACTTGTGTTTTATTCACCATCCAAAAGCCTTTGATTGTGTGGATTGTAACAAATTATGGATAATGTTGCAAAGAATGGGAATTCCAGAACACTTAATTCTGATCGTGAGGACCTGTACATAGATTAGAAGGCTGTTGTTGGAACAGCCTGTTTAAAGTCAGGAAGCGTTTGTGTCAGGGTTGTAGCCTTTCAGCATACTAATTCAAGCTGTATGCTGAGCATATAATGTGAGAAGCTGGACTATATGGAGAAGAATATTGCATCAGTATTGGAGGAAGACTCATTAACAACCTGCAATATGCAAATGACATAACCTTGCTTGTCCTCTATCCTAGAGGAAGTTCAGCAAGAATGCTTCTTTGAAGTCAGAATGGCCAGACTTCTCACTTACCTTGGTCACGTTGTCAGAAGAGACCATTCCCTAGAGAAGGATATCATGCTTGATAACGTAGAGAGTCAGCAAAAAAAATGGAAGTCCCTCAACAAGATGGAGTGACACAGTGGCTGCAATAATGGTCTCAAGTTTAACAAAAATTGTAAGGATGGCACATGATTGGCAGTGTTTTGTTGTACATAGGGTCACTATGAGTGAGAGCCAAACCAACAGCACCTAACAGCAGCAAAAGATGACAGATTTAGACCATATACCTGTTGCTGTGGAGTCCATTCCAACTCATAGTGACACTATAGGACAGAGTAGAACTTCCATAGGTTCCTAAGACTGTACATCTTTACAAAAGCAGAATGTCTTATCATCTGTTTGCTGTAGAGTAACTGGTGGGTCTCTGTTGACCTTTCAGTTAAAAGCTGAGCCCTTAACTACTATGCCACAAGTTCGTTATGATTTAGACTGTTTTTTTTTTTTT
>NW_006922162.1:1275797-1318046 GCF_000298275.1 Orycteropus afer afer
TTTCTTTGGAATGGATACAAATATGGATCTCTTCCAGTCAGTTGGCCAGGTAGCTGTCTTCCAAATCTCTTGGCATAACCGAGTGAGTGCCTCCAGTGTGGCATCCGTTTGTTGACATATCTCAATGGGTATTCCGTTGATTCCTAGATCCTTGTTATTCTCCAATTCCTTCATTGCAGCTTCAACTTCCTCCTTCAGTACCATTGGTTCTAGATCATATACCACCTCCTGAAATGGATGAAAATCAACTAGTTCTTTTTGGTACAGTGACTTTCTGTATTCCTTCCATCTTCTTTTGATGTTCCCTGTATCATTCAATGTTTTACCCTTAGAATCTTTCAATACTGCAACTCGAGGATTCAATTTTTTCTTCAATTCTTTCAGCTTGAGAAATGCTGAGCATGTTCTTCCCTTTTGGTTTTCTAACTCCAAGTCTTTGCACATTTCATTATAATAATTGGCTTTGTCTTCTCGAGCTGCTCTTTGAAATCTTCGGTTCAACATTTTATGTTTTAATTTCTTCCATTTGCTTTAGCTACTCTCTGCTCAAGGGCAAGTTTCAGAGTCTCCTCTGTCATCCATTTTTGTCTTCTCTTCTTTTGTTGTCTTTTTAGTGACCTCTTGCATTCTTCATGGATGATGCTCTTGATATCATCCCACAATTCATCTGCTTTTTGGTCATTGGTGTTCAATGCATCAAATCTATTCTTTAGATGGTCTCTAAATTCAGGAGAGATATATTCTAGATCATATTTCAGCTCTTGTGGACTTGTTTTAATTGTCTTTAACTTCAACTTTGAACTTGCATATGAGCAGTTGATGGTCTGTTCCACAACCAGCTCCTGGCCTGGTTTTGGCTGAAGATATTGAGCTTCTCCATCACCTCTTGCCACAGATGTAGTCAATCTGATTCCTGTGTGTTCCATCTGGTGAAGTCGATGTGTAGAGCTGCCATTTGTGTTGTTGAGAAAAGGTGTTTGTAATGAACAAGTTGTTGGTCTTGCAAAATTCTACCATGTGAATTCAGCACGATTTCTGTCACCAAGGCCAAATTTTCCAAGTACCGGTAATTCTTCTTTGTTTCCAACTTTTGCATTCCAGTCACCAGTGATAATCAACACATTTTGATTGCAAGTTTGGTCAATTTCAGACTGCAGAAGTTGATAAAAATCTTCAGTTTTCTCATTTTTGGCTTTGGTGATTGGTGCATAAATTTGAATAATAGTTGTATTAATGGGTCTTCCTTGTAGGCATATGGATATTATGCTATCACTGACAGCATTGTACTTCCAGACAGATCTTGAAACATCCTTTTTGATGATGTATGCCACACCATTCCTCTTTAAACTGTTATTCCTGGCATAGTAGATCATATGGTTGTCTGATTCGAAATGGCCAAAACCAGTCCATTTCAGCTCAGTAATGCTGAGGATATCAATCTTTATGTGTTCCATTTCATTTTTGACAGCTTCCAATTTTCCTAGTTTCATACTTCATACATTGCATGTTCCGATTATTAATAGATGTTTGCCGCTGTTTCTCCTCAATTTGAGTGGTGCCATGTCAGCAAATGAAGGTCTCGAAAGCTTTACCTTATCCATATGAGTAAGGCTGATTTTACTCTGATAGTGCAGCTTTTTCTCAGTCCTACTTTGAGAGCATTCTAAGCTAAATGACTCATCTTCCTCCTCTGTATTGGACAATGTTTCTGGACTATTCATAAATTTGCATAGTAATGTATCAGACAGTGTTTCTCTGCTATTCACAAGGTTTTCCTTGGCCAATTCTTTGCAAAGTGGATGACCTTTTCCTTCTTCCTAGTCTGTCTCAGCCTGTAAGCCGGGCTGATACCTGTGCAACAGGTGCACCCCACTGGGTTTGAAACACCAGTGGCACAGTTTCAAGACAACAGCAACATGTCACCACAGTAGGACAAACTGACAGACAAGCTTGTCTCCCTTAGCTGTTGGAAACCCCTCCAACCACCCTTACCAGGATCCTTGTGGCTAACTCCTTGATCTGTTCCAGTCCGCTTTGCCTTTTATTTCCTCTCCCTGCTTCCCGCCTTGCTGCTTGTGGGGGGTGGCCTGGGTTCCTTCTCCTCACCTGACTCCCTGCAGTTGACTCCTCGATCTGTTCCTATCCCCTTAGCCTTTTCTGTCCTCTCCCTGCTTTCCCAACTCACTCTTTGTGGGATGTGGCCTTGGTTCCCTGTCTTCTCCTGGGTCCCTGAGGCTGACTCCTCGATCTTTTCTGGTCCCCTTTGTCTTTTCTGTCCTCTCCCTTGCTTCCCTCCTCACTGCCTGTTTTTAGGTCCCTGGAATCCTATTTAGACTTTAGAGACTTGCTATTTTTAGTGATGGGAAAAGTGGCACCTAATGTTGATGACCTAGTGTTGATGTAGTGAATATAGCACATCTAAAGTAAAAATGAAAGTTTGAGCACATATAGAGGGTACAGACACAATTAAAAAGAATGTTGACATATTTTGATAAATGTAACTACTTTCAATGAACAACTTGTGAGGAAATTTTCAGTGAGATCCTAACTTTCAGTGTAAATTTTCACAAAAAATCAATTTTTTTTTAAAAAAGCTTACAAGTGGCCATCAAAGATACATTTATAATTCTTTACTTATCTGGTGCAAAAGAGAAAGAATCCTAATAATCAGCAAAAGAATTGGACTCAAGGATTACACCCTTTCCTCATTTTTCTACATGGTTAGATTTTAATATTCTTCACCAACATCATAATTCAAAAGCATCAATTCTTTTTCAGTGTTCCTTATTTATTATTGGGCTTTAATGTGTATATAAAGCAATTGAAAATATCATGGTTTTGGTCAAGAGCACCTTATTCCTTAAAGTTACATCTACTTTTTACACTTTTAAGAAGTCGTTTGCAGTAGCTTTGCCTAATTCAATACATCACTTGGTTTCTTGATTGTTGCTTCCATTGTCATTTATTGCGAATCCAACTAAAATGAAATCCTTCACAAATCCCAGTTATTTTCTCCATTTATCATGATATGGCTTATTAGCCCAGTTTTGAGGATTTTTGCTTTCTTTATGTTGAGATGCAATCTACACATATTTGTGCACATATGGAACCTGTATATAAACCAAGAAGCAGTCATTCAAACATAACAAGAGGATACTGTATGGTTTTAAGTCAGGAAGGGTGTGAATCAGGGTAGTATCCTTTCACCATACTTATTCAATCTGTATGCTGAGCAAATAACCTAGAAGACATACTACATGAAGAAGAACATGGGATCAAAACTGAAGGAAAACTCATTTACAACGTTTGAAATGCAGACAACATAACCTTACTTGCTGTGAGTGAAGATGACGTGAAGCACTTACTGGTGAAGATTAAAGACTGCGGTCTGCAGTATGGATTACACCTCAACATAAAGAAAATGAAAATCCTCATAAATGAACCAGTAAGTAGCATCACAAAAAAAATGGAGAAAAGATTGAAATTTTCAAAGATTTCATTTACTTGTGTCCACAATCAACACCCAAGAAAGCAGGAGTAAAGACATATGATGTTGTATTGCATTGGGCAAATCTGCTGGAAATGACCACTTTAAAGTGTTGTAGAGCAAAGATATCATTTTGAAGATCAAGGTTCACCTAACCCAAGATATGATATTTCCAATAGCTTAATGTGAAAGAGTAGAAGCTGCACTGAAGTAATTGACAAAAACAAGGCTCCAGGAACTGACAGAATACTTATTGAGGTGTTTCAGCAAACAGATGCCAAGCTGGAGACAGTTATTTGTCTGAATCAAGAAATTTGGAAGACAGCTACCTGGTGAGCTGACTGAAAGAGACCCATATTTGTACCCATTCCAAAGAACATTATCCAACATAATGTGGAAATTATCAAACAATATCATATGCAAGTAAAATTTTGCTGAAGATTATTAAAAAATGGCTACAGTGGTATATTCAGGGAACATTCAGAAATGCAAGCTAGATTGAGAAGAGGATGTGGCATGAGGGATATCGTTGTTGATGTTGGATGGCTCTTGACTGAAAGCAAAGAATACCAGAAAGTTGTTTACTTATGTTTTATTAACTATGCAAAATCTTTTGATTGTGTGGATCATAGCAAATTATGGGTAACACTAAAAAAAATGGGAATTCCTGGACACTTAATTGTACTCATGAGGAACCTGTACATAGAATAGGAGGCTGTCATTCAAAAAAACAAGGGGGCTGCAGTATGATTTAGAATCAAGAAGAGGGTGCCTTAATGTTGTATCCTTTCACCATACTTGTTCAATCCATAGGATAGCAAATAATCTGAGAAGGTGGCCTATATGAAGAAGAAAGTGGCATCAAGATTGGAGGAAGACTCACTAACGATCTGTGATATGCAGACGATACGACCTTCCTTGCTGAAATTTAAGACTTCAAACATTTACTGATGACTAAAGACTACAGTCTGTGGTATGGATTACACATCAACCTAAAGAAAATGAAAATCCTCACAACTGGACCAATAAGTAGCATCACAATAAATGGAAAAAAGATTGAATTTGTGAAAGATTTCATATTACACAATCAACACCCATGGAAGCAGCAGTCAAGAAAACAGATGATGTGTTGCACTGGGCAAATATGCTGCAAGAGACCTCTCTAAAGTGCTGAAGAGCAAAGATATGTCTTAGTCTTTGAAGACTAAGGTGTGCCTAACCCAAGCCATGATATTTTCAATAGCCTCATATGCATGTGAAAGCTGAACAATGAATAAAGAAAACGGAAGAAGAATTGATGCTTTTGAGTTGTGGTGTTGGTGAAGAATACTGACAGTACCATAGATTGCTAGAAGAACAAATAAATCTGTCCTAGAAGTCCAGCCAGATTGCTCCTTAGAAACAAGAATGGCCAGACTTTGTCTCACCTACTTTGGTGATCTTGTTTGAAGGGACCACTCTCTGCAGAAAGATATCATTCTTGGTAAAGTGGAGGGTCAGTGAAAAAAGGGAAGACCCTCAGCAAGATGGATTGACTGAGTGGCTGCAATGATGAGCTGAAGCATAGTAAGTATTGTGAGGCTGGCCCAGGACCAGGCAGTGTTTTGTTCTGTTATAAACAGGGTCACTGGGAGTTATAGTTGATGTGACAACACCTAACCAGAACAACAACTACATACAAAAGGAACCTTGGAGCCTCAGTGCTTGGTAACAAAAAGTCAGCAGTCTGAACTTATCAGCCACTTTGGGGAGAAAGATGTGGCAGTCTGCTTCCATAAAGATGAAAGCCTTGGATACCCTACAGGACAGTTCTCCTCTGTCCTACGTGGTGGCTATGAACTGGAATCTACACCACAGCAAAAGGTTTACTTTATTTTATTACATTAAAAAAAAAAAAAAAAAAAAGCAGATTTTCATCACAACTCGTTTCCAACTCATGGAATTACTATAAATTACAGTGTAGAAGTGCCCCATAGAGTTTTCTTTGCTTTAATATTTATGTAACCAGATCATAGATCCTCCTTCAATAGTGCCACTGGTTGGATTCAATCCAACAATTGTTAAGTTTGTAGTCAAGCATCACCATTTGCACCAGTGATTTCCACTTGTCTACTACTACTCTGGTAGCATAGTGCCAAGGCACTTGACTACTAACCAGGATGCTGGCGGTTCAAACCCACCAGCCACTCCTCAGAAGGAAGATTGGGCAATCCTACTTCTGTAGTGATAACTGCCTCGGAAACCCAAGGAGGAGTCGTTAGGAGTCAGGGCTGACTTGATGGCAAATAACAACAACAACAACAACTATCCTAAAGGTTGGAAATTTGAACCCATCCAGTGGCATCATGGAAGATAGGCCTAGTAACCTACTTCTGTATAGACTATAGTCAAAATATCATGAGGAACAGTTCTACTCTGTAGAACACATGTGTTGGAACATATTAAGAGGCAATGGATTTGTTTTTCTTTGTTTATTTGTTTTTACTACATCTGTAGCTAAGGTAACATACCAATGTCTAAGGTAATCATGATGACATCCATGGATGTGTTGTGATTATATATTTTAGAGATAATTTGAAAGGGATAATATCTCATAAATGCCCCTTTCTTATAAACATACAGCTTTATTAAAGAAAGATTATATTCTACTGGCTTAATGGAAGGGAAAAGAATCATGGTTCTATATTCTCAAAACAGCCTGGAAAACTAATGTTTGCTTTTTCTCGGGGAAAAACAAACAAACAAACCAGCAGTACAGCCTTTCCAAAATTTCAGTTTAGAAAATTCTACTCACAATTATGTCTGAACCCCAATGCCAAATGCAACAGAAATAACCAACATGAATATCCTAATGGGATTAATTTTTCTAGGCTTCTCCTAATGGCCTCAGTTGAAAAACGTTTATCTTTGGACTGTGGTGATCTATATCAGTATCATGTTTGTCAATCTGTCCAGCACTACACTGTGCTGTCTTACATAGCCTTTTGTCTCTCCACACCCAGGTACTTCTTTTTTCACAATCTTTCCTTCTTGGAGTGCTGTTTACCACAACTATGGTCCCAGATGTTGTCAAACTTATGGTTACCAGAGAAGACCATCACCTATACAGACTGTGCCACCTAACTTTGTGTTCCTCTTCTTGGTACCTCTGAATACACATTTCTGTAAGGAATGGTCTTTGACTATTACATTGCTGTCTGCCAGCCACTGCACTACACAATCATCATAAACCTTCCTCTATTGGAGGTTGGTCTTCACAGTCTGGCTTTCTGGCCTGATGGAATCTCTGATCCAATCTCCTGTCACACACCAGATACCTCTCTGTGTCCACCAACACATGGATTACTTTCTCTATGAGGTGCTTGACCTCATATGCTTGGCCTATGGAAAATCTTCCTCCAATGAGTAGCAGATGACCATCTCTGACTTCTTCATCATCCTTCCTGTGTAGTTGATCCTAACTTCTTATAGTTACATAGTTCCAACCGTGGGGAAAATCACATCTGAAGAATAAAGGCATAAAGTTAGTGCAATTTGCTCCTCTCATCTTCTTGTGGTCTTCATGCTTTATGGGACATTGGTAATGGTTTACACAGACCCTAGAAACAATTTTGCTTGCAAACATGGCAAATCTTTCTCCTTCTTCTACACAGTGTTAACATTGATGTTGCACTTTCTTATTTATACCCTGCTGTGGCCTAAGGCATTTGACTGCTAAGCAGAAGGCTGGTGGTTCAAACCCACCAGCCACTCCTCTGAAGGAAGGTTGGACAATCTAGTTCCATAATGATCTCTCCTCGGAAACCCAAGGAGAGATTGCTATGAGTCAGATCCAACTCGATGGCCATGGGTTTGGCTTTGGTGGTAGCTAACTTTATGTGTCTACTTGGCTGAGCCTAGTTTTAAGTGGATGGGCAGCTGGATATAGTGATTCCCCATGATAAGGCTGATCATCATCTCCATGGTGCAATCTGCTGTGAGCAGTTGAGTAGCTGACTTAGGGATGTGGTGTGCTTTCAGTATATAAGAAGATGCTTTGAGTAAGGTCTTGAGCTTTTTGGCACATCTGGATCCTGAGTTTGGCTGAGTCTTCATCTCAGTAGCCTGCTGTGTTGTCTGATGATCTTGAGATGTTTCTGGATTTTAACTAGTGGCCTACTGTGTTGCTTGATATCTTGGAACTGTGCCATTTTGCTTCTCAATCTTGGGTTTGTCAGCTGCAGTAGTGAGCAGATACTGAGTTAAGAGATGTCTCCAGTTCCAGTGGCAAGGAAAAGGAGGCAGAGCTGAAGCCCAAGGTCAAGGGGCCTTCACCCATCCTATAGAGCTAGCACTTTGAATTTGGATTTCTATCTTTCTAAATTGTAAGAAAATAAATCCCAGTTTGTTAAAGGCATACACTTGTGCTGCTTTCTGTTGGAGTAAGCACTAGAGAACTAAAACACCTGGTGAATAAAGAGCTAAAAGATGCCTTGTTGAGATTTCTGATAAAGGGTTCAGTAAACAAAAGCAATATATCACTGAACTTTTGGAAGAGAAAAATAGCTGAAAAATATAAAATCCATCTAAACTCTTTAAAAGCATGTAAGGTGAGATTTCTTTGAAACATCACTTAAAAATGGTAGGCTTGGTTGAAAGAAGATAACTGATGATGGTTTCTTTTTTCCTATGATTTTATATACCTTCTTGTTAAATATATATAAAGTGTAATACATTTTTTTTGCACATTTACATGCTCATAATATATTTGATTTAGGAGAAATATGAGTTAGAGATAGCACTTGAAGAACTTAAATTATTGTTCCTTAAGTAACGTAAGCACATGGGCACCATGAAAGGATCATTCTACAATTAGCAATGAGATTATATATGTGTATGTATGTCTATATCTATCTATCTATCTATCTATAAAGTTTGAATTTTAAAATAAAATAGAACTGTGTACCATAGATTCCGTTACACAAACCTAAAGGAAGGGAGATTTCCTTGAAGCTTCCTTAGGAGATTACTATATATGCAAGTCTTTCTTTTTTTGTAAATTTGACGATGAGGTTGAGAGTTTCAACACAAAAAGAGATTCAACCTATTTGTTGTGTATGCTGCATTCTTCTTTTTTATTTAGAATTATCAGAATATGGGGCCACTGTAGTGAACCACATTTGAGGTATCTTAATCCAGAAGAGGCATGAGCATCTGTCCTTTAGACAGGAAGATCTCCAAATTTAATAAAAAATTAATCCAATCCCCACATGATTACAAATATGCTAAATATTTAGTTAAAACTATCTTCCTACTTGTATGAAATAAAGGTTAATTTTTAACACCAAATAAGTGTAAGAAAACCTTTTACCTCATGCACTCTCTGTGTATTTCTTTTGATGACATCTGGTAAAAACACAACCCCAGGTGAGTTTTTTTTTTTTTTTTTTTCCCAAATGGAACTCACATACTAATGGTGTACCCTACCATTCAGCCAAAAAATTGGATTGGAAATTTGTCTTAAGTTTTACTGTGAAATTTTCAGCACCTTGTTCTTAGAGAAATCCAAGATATACCACATATTTGCAAGAATGTTAAGACATATCCATTCTGTGATGTTTCTGAGGCTTTAGGTGGTCACCAATGTCATGACTAAGACTTATATAAGGCAGTGTCCTTGGAATGATGGAAAAATATATACAAGACAGATGTCTTAGTGCTAGTAGCTAAAGGTAATACTGTTTATATGAATGGCTGTTAAAGTTTGAATGAACGTATTAATCAGATTATGTAACAGGATACTGTAGATCATTTAGGGCCTTAACACACAAGAAGAGATTGTGTCTTGCACACACAAAATCCAGTGCATGGTGCATTTGACCCTTGGGAATATTGCCCTCTATTTTTGGGTATGGCATTCTAAGCTACTTCATTTTTAAGGCATATCCATTCCCACAAGTGTCCCTATGATAGGAGAAGACAGAGTTGGAAATCAAATTCCCAATAACTAAATGCTTCCTCCTCAAATTACACTTTCTCTCATGTGTCATGGTTCAAAGCAAGTCAGATGAGCATGTCTGTCTTTGAGTGGGGAGATGTCTTCAATCTTCTAAGTTATTACCCAAAATGGAAGCATGTTGAGTATCTGTGAATAGTGAAATGCTTATCAAACAGACAGAAAATAAGGACTCAACTAAAGATGTCTTCTAGGAGTAGGAGGGAATTGAGGAGTGAAAACTTCTTAGATCTCATAACTTTGGACCCACTTACATAATTGGATAACTGCTCCTTCCTTATCTGGCACAGTACTAGAACTTTACTCCATGAAGATGTTGAACTCACATGTTCTATACTTGGACAACAGGCATAGCATAGACAATAGAAGTGGAAACCTACCATACTTAATTGTGAGATGTCCCAGCACCTTTCCCCCACTTTGGCTTTCAAAATTCTGGCACACAGTCTTATCCTCTACCATCAGACATATTCCTTTAGGAGAAAACAAGCTGCCTCAAATAAAATGTCTGTTAAAAAAGCAAACAAAATCTAATCAATATCAAGAGTTTGATATTGACTAATAGCAAACCTATAGCACAGAGTAGAGCTATCCACAGTGTCTTCAAGGTTGTAATCTTTATGGAAGCAGGCTGCTATTTCTCTTCCCCCCAGAGCTGCTGGAGTGTTTGATCAGCCCACCTTTAAATTAGCAGCCAAGCTCTTAATCACTATGGCAATAAGAGAGTGCCCAAATTGATGAATCAATGAGATAAGAGTACACTGAATCACACCATTTATTAAGATTTGCTCTTCACTAGTTTCAGAGAGCCAAAAGTCACCAAATTTCTGAGAAAATCTTCAAAAGGAAAAGACGAACTAAGATAATAAAGTATGTGTTTGGGTTAGGTGTAGGGGAGGTAGGTATATTTGAGCTTTCAGGGAACAAAATAACTTTTCCAAAAAGCATTCTAATTAATCTCAGGATGATAAGAACATAAGAACAGAAACTATACTAGAACTAGAAACCATAAAAGAAATGATAGAGGAAGATAAATGGTACTTGAACAATATAAAATATTACGGTGGAAAACACAAAGTAAAATTTAAAGATGTTGTTGTTGTTGCTAAGTGCCATCCAGTTGTTTCTGAGTCATAGCGACCTTATGCACAGCAGAACAAAACACTGCCTGGTCTTCTGCCAGCCTCACCATCCTTGCTATACCTTAGCTCATCATTGTAGTCACTGTGTCTATCTATCTCATTGAGGGCCTTCCCCTTCTTCATTGACCCTCCACTTTACCAAGCATGAGATCCTTCTCCAGGGAGTGGTTCCTCCTGACAACATGAGCAAAGTAGGTCAATGAAGTCTGCCCATTCTCACTTCCAAGGAGCATTACAGCTGGACTTTTTCCAGGACAGATTTGTTAGTCCTTTTAGCAAACCATAGTACTCTTAGCATTCTTCTCCAACACCACAACTCAAAAGCATCAACTCTTCTTCTGTCTTCCTTATTAATTGTTCAGCTCTGACATGTATATGAAGTGATTGAAAATACCACGGCTTTGGTTATGTGCACCTTAGTCTTCAAAGAGACATCTTTTCTCTTCATCACTTGAAAGAGGTCTTTTGCAGCAGATTTGCTGAATGCAATACGTCATCTGATGTCTTGACTGCTGCTTCCATTGTTGTTGATTGTAGAACCAAGTAATATGAAATCTTTCACAACTTCAATCTTTTCTCCATCCACTGTGAAGCTGTTTACTGGACCAGTTGTGAGGATTTTTGTTTTCTTCATATTGAAGTGTAATCCATACTGTAGACTGTAATCTTTAATCTTCATCAGTAAGTGCCTCAAGTCATCCTCACTTTCAGCAAGCAAAGTTGTGTCATCTGCATATCACAGACTATTAATGAGTCTTCCTCCAATCCTCATGCATGTTTTTCATATTACCCAGCTTCTTGGATTATTTGTTTGGTGTAGAAGTTGAATAAGTTTGGTGAAAGGATACAACCTTGACACACTCCCTTCTTGATTTTGAACCATGCTATATCCCCTTGTTCTGTTTGAATGACAGCCTCCTGATCTATTTGCAAGTTCCTCATGAGTACAATCAAGTGTTCCAGAATTCCCATTCTTCTAAATTTTATCCATAATTTGTTATGATCCACACAATTGAATGCTTTTGCATAGTCAAAAAAACACAAGTAAACATCTTTCTGGTATTCTTTGCTTTCAACTAAGATCCATCTGACATCAGCAATGATATCCCTCATTTCACATCCTCTTCTGAATCCAGCTTGCACTTCTGGAAGCTCTCTGTTAATATACTGCTGCAACCATTTTTTAATTATCTTCAGTAATATATAACTTACATGTGATATTAATGATATTGTTCAATAAAGATGGAAATGGGAAATAAGGTAAAAAAGATAATAAGATGAGAAATTCAAGTAGGGAGAAACAAATAGTTGCAAATAATAAGGATTCCAGAGGAAAAGAATAGACAAATTGGAAGAGAAGGAAATATTTAAGAAATACTTCAGTATAAAATATTTTAGAATTGAAATACTTGAGTTTGAAGATGAAAAATCTCCTAAAGTGTTCAATTCAAATTATATGAACTCAGTTCAAGAGATATCAGACACTGTTTAACTGTTACTCATAAGGTTTTTAGTGGTCAACTTTTTCAGAAGTAGAAGACCTTGTCTTTCTTCCCAGACTGTCTTAGTATGGAAGTTCTGCTGAAACCTGCCCACCATAAGTGATCTTGCTAGTATTTGAAATGCTAGCAGCATAGCCTCCAACCTCACAGCAACACACAAGCAAGCCCACACAGTACAACAAACTGACAGATGAGTGGTGGAGAGTTATCACTATGAAATTTTAATTCCAGCCTTTTAATTGGAAAGCATATTAAATGCTTCCATAATAGAGGGGTGGAGACAAGACAGAATGCTGTTAGCAAAATCCACCAATTCTCTAATAAACAAAATTTCAGAACCTGAGTGAAACAGATGCAAATAATATTCCTGGAATTCTAAGCACCAAATGAGAAGTTAAAGATTAGATTGAGAGCTGATTGGAAAGGGAACTGGGTCAACATGAGTGACTAGGGAGAGAGAAGAGGCAGAACCATCTGAAGTGGTAGCATTGTGAATAGAGATGAAGATGCTGACAAGGAGGAGAAGAAAAAAAGGAACTTTGCAGAAGCCACATAGATGTAAGGACACAGTGTAGACAGATTAGGAATAAATCAAGGTGTTCAATAGACATGTGGGAGCTGAGAGAGAAACTGACAAGCTGGCACAGAGGGCCACAGAGACAGTGAGGAGTGAGAAAGGAGCATGGGAGGGACTTAAACTCAGCTGGCTTTGAAAAAAGTCCTGTGTTGGGGTGTCTGAAGGAAGTAGGCTCATGACAATCTCTGATTCTATTGAATTGGGGCAAGAAAGAGAAAAATGACTTTGAAGCTCTGCTCTCACCAACTCTGACCCCTGGACACCTCTACCTATAGCAGCTTGAGTCAGGGCTGAAACCAGTTCAAGGAACTAAGAGTACTTCTTTTTTTAAACTGAAACAGAGGCACAATTCTGCAGCATCCTTCCTCAAGAGGGCTCACTCATATCAAACACCTTCCATTTCTGTGAACTAAAAAGCCTGTGCTATGGTGATTAGAGAAGTGGGTGCCAAGGTGGCTTTTCACTAGAGTTTAGGCAGGAATTTCATCTGCCTAGAAGGGGGCCAGACCCATCCCAGTGAATCATGACTGGTGAGCCAGACTCTTGTCCAAAAAAGTCCAGCTTCCTTGAGAATAAAAGCAAAAGCTCTTCCCACTACCATCAAACTGGAGACCAAGGAAGTCCTGTAGACACACGCAGCAATCCACTGCAAACAGATACACCCAAAGGCTGTGACTGTTTCTCCCTCCTCATGTGTCACTGATTAATCCTTCTCATGCTGAGCAAAACAGGTAAATAACAGAATCTTTTTCTATTGGCAGTTGGTGAGGAACATTTGTGCTTAGCTCCTTCCACCTCTGCACCTGTGTAGTGTGGTTTCTGCTGCACTCATCTCCTCCCAGGGCTACAACCTGACCATAATTACAGAAGTCGATTTTCATCAATTTCCCCCTTATTTCACTCCTTCTCTCTTTACTGATTTTTCTCCCTTTTTACTTGTTTATTTCTTCCCCTTATCTTCTTAAATTTTTGCCTTTCTTTCAACTCAATACTCCCCTGTTATTATTCTCTTTTACTATATTTTCCATCTTTTGTTACTAATTTTTTTCCATTTCCTTCTCTGCTTTTTTTTTCTCTTTTCTACCCCACCCAATATGAGGAGAACCTTAAATATCCACTAATCAACTGCACTGACCACCTCAATCAACATATAAGCACCACTATCAATGCCTCAATTAAAATAAATAAATAAATAAAAACCTCACTGCCATCCATTTGGTTCCAACTCATAGCAACCCCATTGTATTTCTAAGGCTATGAAACTTTGCAGAAGTAGATCACCCCATCTTCCTTCCTCAGAGTAGCTGGTGATTTTAAACTGCTGACCTTCTGGTTAGCAGCCAAATGCCTTATCCATTACATCATATTCTCAAGTTGTATCAATGCCTACACCACTGACTTAACAACCTGTTTATCCCAACTGTAGCTCCTCTTCATGTCAAACAGAGACACACACCTACATTTGCATCAATTTCTTCACAAATCAGGAGATAGCTGGGAAGCACTTCAGTGCTGCCAAGTTAGCCACCAAAAGGTCAGAGACAACAGACAACTTCAATTCAAACAAAGGAACAGGACAAGATCAAAATAAAGAACTAGAAAATCTACCCAAGGAAGAAAGAACAAGTGATAGAACTATCTGTGCAGGAAATCAAAAAGATGTATGTATATATACACACACATATATATATTTTCCAAGAGCTCAAGGAAACCATAAATGGAAGCAAGGAAAATACTGACAATACTCTTGAAGCATTTAGGAAAATTATTCAAGAACAAAATAACAAAACAAATAAGTAATTAGAAATTATGCTAAATACTAAATGGATATCAGAAGATGAACACAAAAATTATGGAGTTAGATAACATGTTGGAAGGACAAAAGAGTAGAACTGAATTACCTGAGGAACATATATCCCAGCTAGAAAACAAATCCCTTGACACCAGCTTGTATGAGGAAAAATAAGAGAATCAAGAGAAATGAAGAAAACCTAAGAGTTATTTGGGATGATAAAAAAAGAAATAACATATGCCTGATTGAAATTCCAGAATGAGAGTGAGAGAAGCCCCCCCACCAAAGAAAAGGAACTAAGAAAATCACTGAGTACTTGCTAATGGAAAACTTTACCAGTATCATGAAAGATGAAAAGATATCCATCCAAGAAGCTCAACGGACTCCATATAGGATAGACACAAAGAGAATTTCACCAAGACATATCATAACCAAACTTTCCAAAACCAAAGACAAAGAAAGAATCATGAGAGCATCTTAGGGAAGAAAACAGAATGTTACCTACAAAGGGCAACCAATAAGACTAAGGTCTGATTTCTCAGCAGAAACCATGCAGGCAAGAAGGCAATGGGCTGACATATACAAAATCTTGAAGGAAAATAATTGCAAACCAAGAATTATATATCCATTAAAACTGTCCTTCAAATATGATAGTGAAATAAGGACATTCATAGATAAACAGAAATTAAAGGAATTTGTAAAAACCAAACATATCCTACTAGAAATGCTAAAGTAAATCCTTAAAACAGAAAAGTGAAAATGGAAGACAGAAACCTATGATTAAGGCTTGTGACAACACCTCTCAGAAACCAATGCAAGAAAGTGATTCTCAAATCTAATATAAGCTTACAAAATGGAAAATAGAGAACCAGAGGAATAAATCTGTGAATGATATTAGCTACATATCAGAGTGAATAAATGGTATGATTTTAAAATTTCCATATGGAGAGTAAGTCAAGTCGAAGTCAGTATAGAACACAATATTTTAAACTTGGGGAGATAAGAATTTACTACAGGGTAATCAAAAATATAATTAATAAACTTCTAACCACCTTAAAAAAGGAGAAAATGACAAAGCTTTAGTAAACACAAAAGCAACAATAATGAAGAAATAATGAAAGAAAACTTAATAACAAAATGAACTCAGCACAGTAAAAGTACTTGGGACAGAGAAACCATCAGCACCACAACAAAAAACACAAAAGAATGACAACAAAAATTCATACATGCAGTACAGTGAATTACTTGTTATGGCTTTTCTAGACATAGTCTTTGTAACTATTACCAAATTACTGGATGGGACCATGCAAATAACGTGTGTAGAACTCTAATGTTGGGATTGGTTAGTTTTATAACTCTGACAGGCTTAAAATGAGCCTCCCTAGAGATAGAAAGGGCAATATCCAGGTAGGATCCAGGTAAGGGGAGTGCAGAGAGGTTTCGAACAGCTAAAGGAGACAAACTTGTCTGTCAGTTTGTCATACTGTTGTTGTTTGTGCATGGATGTGAGGCTTAAGGCTGTGCCACCAGTGTTTCAAATGCCATCAGAGTTACACATGGTGCACAGGTTTCAACAGAGCTTACATACTGAGACAGACTAAAAAGAAGGAAGAGACTTCAAAGAATTGGCCAGGGAAAACCTTATGAATAGCAGTGAAACCCTGTCTGATACTTTACTGGGCAATTTTATGAATAGTCTGGAAACATTGTCTGATAGAAGGCAGGAAGTCAAGCCATTTAGGTGGTGTGGTAGTTCAGTTTGTTTGTCAACTTGGCTGGGCCTGGTTGAGTGGCTGGGCAGCTGGGAGTAGTATTCCCCATGAGAATGGTAATCAACTCCATGGTGGAATCTACTGGGAGCAGCTGAGTAGCTGCCATAGGGAATGTGGTCTGCTTCCTGTATAGAAGCAGAAGACTTGGGGAATGGTCTCTAGCTTATAGCAGACTTAAACCCTGCATGTAGCCATGTCACTGTTCAGCAGACTGCCGTGCTCTGCTGACCTTGGGACTTAAAATAGACTTAAATTGATGGCCTGCTGTGTGGTTTGGTAACATTGGGGCTTTTACTTGTCAATCTTGAGTTTGTCAGCCTCAGCAGCCAGCAGCTATCTGAGTGAAGAAATGCCTCTAGCTCCAGTGGGCCAGGAGCAGGAGGCAGAGCCAGACCCCAAGGTTGAGGGGCTTTCACTCAGGCCTTAGAGCCTGGCACTGTGAATTTAGATTTAAAGCCTCCAAATGTAAGAATAAACTCCTGTTTATTCAGCAATTCCATTTGTGGTACATATTCTTGTCAGAGCTGCAGTAGGTAACCAGAACAGGTGGGAAGGCACTCAAAATACGAGTGGGGAAAGAGCTGCCTCATCAGAGTAGAACCAACCTTGTTGCTGTTAGGTGCTGTTGAGTTGTCTCCGACTCATAGCAATCCTATGCACAACAGAACAAAACACTGCCCAGTCCCACTCTAGCTCCACAATCCTTGCTACATGTAAGCACTTTGCTATAGCCACTGTGTCAATCCATCTCATTGAGAGCTTTCCCCTCTTTCGTCAACACTTCACCTTACCAAGCATGACATCCTTCTCCAGGGAACAGTCCCTTCTGATAACATGACCAAAGTAGGTGAGATGAAATCTGGCCATTCTTGCCTCCAAGGAGCATTCTAACTGCACTTCCTCCAGGGCATATTTGTTAATTCTTTCAGTAGTTCATGGTAACCAACCTTAATGATACGGATAAAGCAGAGCTTTCAGGACCTCCATTTGCTGAGTGTCATGACTCAAAATGAGGAGAAACAGCTGCAAACCTCCATTAATAATCAGAACATGGAATGTATGAAGTATGAATCTAGGAAAACTGGAAGTGGTCAAGAATGAAATGGAACACATAAACATTGATATCCTAGGCATTAATGAGTTGAAATAGACCAGCTTTGGCCATTTTTAATAAAATAACCATATGATCTACTATGCTGGGAAAGACAATTTGAAGAGGAATGATGTGGCATTCTTCATCACAAAGGATGTTTCAAGATCTGTCCTGAAGTACAATGCTGTCAGTTATAGGATAATATTCATACCCTACAAGGAAGACCAGTTAATACCACTAATATTCAAATTTACATATCAACCACCAAAGCCAAAGATGAGGACATTGAAGATTTTTATCAACTTCTGGAGTCTGAAATTGACCAAATAAGCAATCAATAGGTATTAATTATCACTGGTAACTGGAATGCAAAAGCTGGAAACAAAGAAGAATCACTGATAGTCAGAAATAATGCTGAAGATTGCATGGTAGGATTTTGCAAGACCAATGACTTATTCATTGCAAACACCTTTTTTTTCAACAACACAAATGGTGGCTATACACATGGACTTCACCAGATGGAGTACACAGGAATCAGGTTGACTACATCTTGGGCAAGAGGAGATGGAAAAGCTCAATATCTTCAGCCAAAACAAGGCCAGGAGCTGATTGTGGAACAGACCATCAATTGCTCATATGCAAGTTCAACTTGAAATTGAAGACAATTAAAGCAAGCACACGAGAGCCAAAATATGATCTTGAATATATGCCTCCTGAATTTAGAGACCACATAAAGAATAGATTTGATGCATTGAACACCAATGACCAAAAACCAGATGAATTGTAGGATGACATCAAGAACATCATCCGTGAGAAAGCAAGAGGTCATTAAAACCATGAGAAAGGAATAAAAGATGAAAATGGATGTCAGAAGAGACTCTGAGAGTTGCACTTGAGTGGAGAGTAGCTAAAGCAAATGGAAGAAATAACAATATAAAAGAGCTGAACAGAAGATTTCAAAGAGCAGCTCGAGTGGACAAAGCCAATTACTATAATGAAATGTGCAAAGACCCAGAGTTAGAAAACCTAAAGGGAAGAACAGTCTTAGTATTTCTCAAGCTGAAAAAAGTGAGGAAAACATTTAAATCTTTCTTTGCAATACTGAAAAATTCTATCAGGAAAATATTGAATGCGACAGGAAGCATCAAAAGAAGATGGAAGGAATACACAGAGTCACTGTACCAAAAGAACTGGTTGATATTCATCCATTTCAGGAAGTGGCATATGATCAAAAACCAACAGTATTGAAGGAAAAAGTCAAAGCTGCACTGAAGGAATTGGTGAAGAACAAGGCTCCCAGAATTTATGGAATACCCATTGAGATGTTTCAACAAACAGATGGCCCACTGGAGGCACTCACTCAGTTATGCCAAGAGATTTGGAAGACAGCTACCTGGCCAACTGACTGGAAGAAATCCATATTTGTACCCATTCAAAAAAAAGGTAATCCCACAGAATGTGGAAATTATATAACAATATCATTAATATCATATGCAAGTGAAATTTTACTGAAGATAATTCAAAAGCAGTTGCAGCAATATATTGACCGAAAATTTCCAGAAATGCAAGCTGGATTCAGAAGAGGACATGGAAAGAGGGATATCATTGCTGATGTCAGATGGATCTTGGATGAAAGCAAAGCATAGCAGAAAGATGTTCACTTGTGCTTTATTGACTATGAAAAAGTATTCTATTGTGTGGATCACAACAGATTATGGATAATATTGAGAAGAATGGGAATTCCAGAACACTTAATTGTGCTCATGAGGAAACTACATAGACCAAGAAGCTGTTGTTCGAATGGAACAAGGGGACACTGTGTGGTTTAAAGTCAAGAAGGGAGTGTGTCAAGAAGGGTTGCATCCTTTCACCATACTTATTCAATCTATATTCTGAGGAAATAATTTGAGAAGCTAGACTATGAAGAAGAATGTGGCATCAGTATTGTAGGCAAGCTCATTAACAACCAGCAATACATTTATGACACAAGTTTGCTGAAAGTGAGGATGACTTGAAACACTTACTGATGAAGATTGAAGAATTCAATCTGCAATATGGATTACATCTCAATATAAAGAAAATAAATATTCTCACAAATGGACCAATTAGCAGCATCACGATAAATGGAGAAAAGATCGAAGTTGTCAAATACTTCTAATTGCTTGGTTCTATAGTTGTCATCAATGGAACAGCAGTCAAAACATCAGATGATGTATATCATTGGGCAAACTGGTTGCAAAGGACCTCTATCAAGTGCTTAAGAGCAAAGATGTCTCCTTGAGGAATAAGGTGTGCTTGACACAAGCCATGATATTTTCCATCGCCTCATATGCATGTGAGAGCTGGACAATGAATAAGGAAGACCGAAGAAGAATTGGTGTTTTTCAGTTGTGGTGCTGATGAAGAATGCTGAAAGTCCCATGGACTGCTAAAAGAACTAACAAATCTGTCCTGGAGGAATTGCAGTTGGAATGCTTCTTGGAAGCAAGAATGGTCTGACTTTGTTTCACTTATTTGGTCATGTTATCCAAAGAGACCATTCCCTGGAGATGGATGTCATACTTGATAAGGAGGAGCATTGATGAAAGAGGGGAAGGCCTTCAATGATATGGATTGACCCAGTGGCTGTGGTGATGGGATCAAGTACATCAAGGATTGAGGAGCTGGTGCAAGCCTGGGCAGTGTTTTGTTCTACTGTGCATAGGATTGCTTTGAGTTGGATGACTTGATGACACCTAAGAACAACAACAGAGACAGAAAGGGGATCTCACTGCCATCAAGAGAAAAGAGCTGAAAGTGAAGTGGAGTGCATCTTTGGACCTGAAATCCCTGTCTTGGACCTCCTTGGCTGAGAGATACCCTAGCAGAGAGATATCCTGCCAGAAAGATGACAGCAGTCAAACCAAGTGGCAAGAAACAGAGCAGCAGTCTTACCTGGTCCACAGAGACAGAGGCCAGGCCAAGAGGCCAAGGGCCAGAGAGTTATGTCTGAGGGACCAGCAGAGGGGAGACTGATCAAAGTGTTGTATCCTGATCATGTTCCTGAACCTGAATTGTAGCCTCTTACTTCCCTAATAATCCCCATAATTGTGAGTATTGTCTGTGAGTTCTGTGCGGCCATTACAACTAATTATTGAACCCAGTTGACAAGTAGTGAGTATTGTGGGAGGGATGACTGGTATCAGAGTTGGTAAAAAGGCTGGAGGGTTGTGGCATGTCTGGCCTCAAAGGAATAAGCCTTAAGCTGTAGATGGTGATTCTGTCTTCCTCTTCTGAAGTTAGAAGAGGTCAGAAGATGCTGCCTCCATGTCCTTTTTTGCAATACCTGTCATTAATAACACTAAATATGAATGGATTAAATGCATCAGTTGAGAGAGAGTGGCAGATTGGATAAAAAACCAAGACCCATTAATGTGCTGCCTATGAGATTCACCTTGGACAGATAAAAATATATTGAAAATCAAGAGACTGAAAAAAATATATATATCAAGCTAATGGCAACAACAACAACAACAACAACAACAACAAAAACCTAAAAAACAAAAAAGCAGCAATGGAGATATTAATTTCTGATAAAATAGACTTCAAGACGAAATCTAGCATAAGGAATAAGGAAGGACTTTTTATGATGATGTAAGGGTCAATTGACCAAGATGACATAATCATAATAATCTATGCACACAATCAAAAAGCTCTAAAATACATAAAGCAAACATTAAGTGTATTCCAAGGAGAAATAGGCAATACTACAATAGTAGTAGGAGACTTTGGCACACTGCTTTTGATAGAGGACAGAACAACTAGAAAAAAAAAAATATAGAAGATCTCAACAACACAATCAACCAACTTGACCTCTTAGACATATACAGAGCATGCCACCCAATAAAAAGCAATATACCTTCTTTTCCAGTACACATGGATCACTCTCCAGAATAGATTACATGTTAGGCCACAAATCAAGCATTGATACATTTAAAAATACCAAAATTCCACAAAATCTCTTCTCAGATCACATTACTGTAAAATTAGAAATCAACAATGTGAAGACCAGGGGGAAAATATCAAATACATGGAAACTGAACAACACCATGCTCAAGAGCCACTGGCTGACAGAAGAAATAAAATGTGAAATAAATTCCTAGAAACAAATGAGAATGAAAAGACAACATACCAAAACCTCTGGGACACAGCCAAAGCAGTACTCAGAGGTGAATTTATAGCAATTAATGCACACATTAAAAAAAGAAGAAATAATCACAGTCAACACCTTAACCCAACAACTCCAACAATTTATAAAAGAGCAGCAAATGAAGGCTTCAATCTCCAGAAGAAAGGAAATAATAAAGAGCAGAGCAGAAAAAAAAGAAAGGAAGGAAGAAAGAAACAAAACAGAAAAATGATAGAAAATATCAACAAGATTAGAAGGTGGTGGTTGTGGTAGTTAAGATTATGGTTGTGGTAGTTAACTTGGCTGGGCCTGTTTTTGAGTGGTTGGAAAGATGGATGCGTTTATTTTGCATGATGAGAATGGTAATCAATTCCATGGTGGAATTTATTGGAGAAATTGAGTAGCTGCCTTAAGGATGTGGTCTGCTTCCAGTATATATGAAGAAGTTTTGATGAGGGTCTCTGCAGGTTTTTGGCATACTTGGATCCTGCACTTGGCTGAATCATCAGAGAGTGGCCTGCCATGTTGTCTGCCAATCTTGGGACTGTCTCTGGACTTGAACTAGTTGCTTGCAATGTTGTTTGATAATATTGGGACTGTGCCATTTTATTTGTCAACTTTGGGTTTGTCAGCCTCAGCAGCCAGCAGCTTCATGAGTTAAGAAAAGCCCTTAGCTTCAGTGGCAGAGCTGAAGCCCATGTTTGAGGCACCTTCATCCAGCCCCTAGAACTGGCATTTTGAACAAGGAATCCCAACCTCCTAAACTGTAAGAGAATAAATCCTTATTTGTTCAAGCCATCCTTACATTTGTGGTATTTTTCTATTAGAGCGGCACTAAAACTAAAAAACAAACACACTGCCATCAAGTCAACTCTGACTCATAACAACCCCTTGTTGGGTTTCTGAGGTGGTATCATTAAGGAAGTAGATTGTCCAATCTTCCTTCCGAGGAGTAGCTGGTGGGTTTGAACTATTAGCCTTCTGGCTAGCAGTCAGGTGGCTTAGCACTATCCCACCAGAGCTCCTAGAGGTAAGCAAAAGAGTGGTTCTTCAAAAAGATTAATAAAATTGCCAAACCACTGGCAAATTTCACTAAGAAAAAGAGAGGAAAGAGGCAAATAATACAAAATGGGCAGCATCAAAACAGAAACAACTGAAATAAAAAGGATAACAATAAATAAATAAACAAAAAGGAATAAATAGATAACAACAAAATTCTACAAGAACTGTACTCCAACAAATTCAAAAACCTGGAAGAAATGGACAAATTTCTAGAAACACAAGATCTACCTAAACTATCATAGACTGAGGCAGAAAATTTGAACAAGCCCATAACAAAGGAAGAAATTTTGCAGGTTATAACAAAAGTCCCCACTTATAAAAAAGTGCTGGCCCAGATGGCATCACTTGGTAATTCTATCAAACATTCAGAGATGTGACACCTATCCTACTCAAGCTGTTCCAGAACATAGAAAATGAAGGAATATGCCCCAGTTCATTCTGTGAAGCAAGCATAACCCTGATACCAAAACCAAGCAAAAAAAAAAAAAAAATACTGAAAGATTCTATGGGCAAAATACTGAATGATGCAGTATACAACAAAAGAAGATGGAAAGAATACACAAAGTCACTGTACCAAAAAGAACTGGTCAATGTTCATCCATTTCAAGAGGTGGCATATGCTCAAGAACCAGTGGTATTGAAGGAAGAAGCTGAAGCTGCACTGAAGGAATTGACAAAGGATAAGGCTCCAGGAATTGACAGAATACCCATTGAAATGTTTCAACAAACGGATGTCACACTGGAGACACTCACTTGGTTATGCCAAGAGATTTGGAAGAGAGCTACCTGGCCAACTGACTGGAAGAAATCCATATTTGTACCCATTCCAAAGAAAGGTGATCCCACCTAACTTGGAAATTATCGAACAATATCATTAATGATACAAGTAAAATCTTATTGAAGATAATTAAAAAACAGTTGTAGCAGTATATTGACAGAGAACTTCCAGAGGTGCAGTCTGGATTCAGACTAGTATGTGGAACAAGGGTTATCATTGCTGAAGTCAGATGGATCTTAGCTGAAAGCAAAGAATACCAGAAAGATGTTTATTTATGTTTTATTGACTACACAAAAACATTTGATTGTGTGGATCATAACAAATAGTCGATAACATTGAGAAGGATGGGAATTCCCGAATACTTAATTGTACTCATGAGGAACCTGTACATAGACCAAGAGGCTTTCATTCAAACAGAACAGAGGGACACTGCATGATTTAAAATCAAGAAGAGAGTGTGTCAGGGTTGTATCCTTTCCCCATACTTATTCAATTTATATGCTGAGCAAATAATCTGAGAAGCTGGACTATATGAAGAAGAACACAGCATCAGGATCGGAAGAAGACTCATTAAAAACCTGTGAAACGCTGATGACACAACTTTGCTTGCTGAAAGTGAGGATAACTTGAAGAAGTCAATTGATGAAGATTGAAGAATACAGTCTGCAGTATGGATTACATCTCAATATGAAGAATACAAAAATTCTCACAACTGGACCTGTAAGCAGCATCATGATGAATGGAGAAAAGATTGAAGTTATCAAAGGCTTCACATTGCTTGGTTCTATAATTGACATCAATGGAGACAGAAGTGAGGACATCAGGCAACATATAACACTGGGCAAGTCAGCTGCAAAGCACCCCTTTCAAGTGCTGATGAACATAGATGTCTCCTTGAGGACTAAGGTGTGCCTGACAAAAGCCATGATATTTTCAATCACCTCATATTCATGTGAGAGCTGGACAATGAATAAGGAAGACCAAAGAAGAGTTGATGCTTTCAAGTTGTGGTGTTGGCAAAGAATGGTGAAAGTACCAAGGACTGCTAAAACAACCTACAAAGCTGTCCTGGAGGAAGTGCAGCTGGAATGCTCCTTGGAAGTGAGAATGGCCAGACTTCGTCTCACCTACTTTGGTCATGTTGTCAGAAGGGATCATTCCTTGGAGAAAGATGTCATGTTTGGTAAGGTGAGGGTTGAATAAGGAGGGGAAGGCCCTCAACAAGATGGATTGAGACAGTGGCTGCCGCAATGGGCTATAATATGGCAGAGATCATGGAGCTGGTGTTTCTTTCTGCTGTGCATAGGGTCGCTATCAGCCAGAGACTACTTGATAACACCTAACAACAACAACAGATATCTTTAAGGGATGATGTTGGATCTGGATTAGAGTTGTAGCATGCTTGGATAATACTGAGTTTTATTATTTTGGACACATGGCTTTTCTGGAGAATTCTACTACACATTCAGGAAATAGCTGACACAAATTCTACTTAAACTACTCCAGATAGAGAAAAGATTGAATACTCCTCAATTCATTTCACGGAACAGGCCTATCCTTGGTACTAAAGCCAACAAAGACATCATTAAAAATAAAATTATAGACAACTATCCTTCATGGAAATAGATGCAAAGTTTCTCAATACATCCTAGCCAATATAATCCAACAGCATAATGGAAAACTACTGTATCATGATCAGGCAGGGTTCATATCAGGTATTCAGGACTGGTTTAGCACTAGAAAACAATCAACACAATCTGCCATATAAATAGACAAAAAATAACACATGATAATCTTGATCAATGCAAAAAAGCCATTTGATAAAATTCAACAGTCATTACTAATAATAGCTCTCAGCAAAATAGGAATAGAAGGGAAATTACTGGACATAATTAAGGGAATATGCATAAAAACAACCATGAATATTAGTCTCAAAGGAGAGAGACTGAAGTCATTCATGGGAACTAGACAAAGATGTCCATTCAATGTGTATTTGTAATCCCAGCCAAAGCAATAATACAAGAAAGGGAAATAAAAGGCATCCAAATTCATAAGGAAGAAGTTAAACTCTCCCTTTTTGAAGGTGATAAAACCAAAATGATCCTATAAATAGAAAAATCCCAGAGACTTAATAAGAAAGATACTGGAACTAACAGAAGGATTCAACAAAGTGGCAGATTACAAGATCAACATGCAAAAATAAGTTGGATTCTCCTACATTAACAAAGAGAACTTTGAAAAGAAAATTAGGAAAACAATACCATTTAAAATAGCCTCACAAATAATGGGATGTCTTAGAATACACCTAACCAGAGATACAAAAGACTTGTACAAAGAAAACAACAAAACAGTACTACAAGAAACCAAAAAGACACATATAGTATTGGAAGAACATATTACACTCATGGATTAAAATAAATAAGTAAATAAATAAAAATAACTCCTCTTGAGTCAGTTTCAACTCTTAGAGACCCCTCCTTGGGCTTCTGAGGCAGTATCTCTACAGAAGTAGATTGTCCAATCTTCCTACTGAGGAGTGGCTGACAGGTATGAACCAAAAGACTTCTGGTTAGCAGTCAAATGCCTTAGGCACTATAAACCGGAGGAATACTTAATATAAAAATAAAGTAAAATAAAAATATTGTAATCTGATGATATGCTTTGTAGCATTTTGATTTTTTTTTTTTTTTTAATTTATTGAGGCTTTCTTTGTGGCCTAAAATGTGATCTTTGCTGGACAATGACACAAATGTGCTGGTAAAGAATGTACTTTGTGCTGTTGTTGGGTGGAGTGTTCTATATATGTCTATGAGGTCAAGTTAGCTGATTGTGTTGATTCAATCCTTTGGATCTTTGTTGAGTATATTTCTATTGCTCTTTCTTTCATCAAAAGTGGTGTATTAATATCTGCTCCCAATCAGTACTCACATGCAAGTTCCATTTGAAGCTGAAGAAAATTAAACTAATCCAAGTACCAAAACTGCAAACTTGAGGATATCCCACCTGAATTTAGAGACAATTTCAAGAATAGATTCAATGTATCAAACACTAGTGACCAAAGATGAGACCAATTGTGCGATAAGGTGAAAGACATCATACATCCAGAAAGCAAAATGTCATTAAAAAGACAAGGAAGAGATAAAAGACTAAAATGGATGTCAAAAGAAAATCTGAAATTTTATCTTGAAACCAGAGTAGCTAAAATGAGTGGAAAAAAATCATGAAATAAAAGAACTGAACAGAAGATTTCAAAGGCTGTCTTGATAAAACAAAGTAAAATATTATAATGAAATGTACAAAGACTGGAGATAGAAAACCAAAATAGAAGAACACACTTGCTATTTCTCAACCTGAAAGAACTGAAGTGGAAAAAAAGAAAAGAAAATCAAGTCTCAAGTAGCAATATTAAAAGATTTTATGGGTAAAATATTGAATGACACAGGAGACAGCAAAAGATGGAAAGAATACACTGAGTGACTCTACCAAAATGATTGGCTGATGTTCAACCAATTTAGGTGATAGCATATGATCAAGAAACTATGGTATTGAAGGAAGAAGTCCAAGCTGCACTGAAGACACTGGGAAAAAGAAGGCTTCAGGAATTGATGGAATATCAATTGAGAGGTTTCAACAAACAGATGAACAACTAGAAGTGCTGCCATCTATACCAAGAAATTTAGAACATATCTACCTGGCCAACTGCTTGGACAAGATTCATATTTGTCCCATTCCAAAGAAAATTGATCCAACAGAGTTCAGAAATTATGAAGCACTGCCATTAAAATGAAACACAAGAAAATTTTGCTGAATACGATTAAAAAATTGTTGCAGCAGTACATACACAGGAAATTTCAAGAAATTATAGCTAGATTGAGAAGATTTTGAACAAGATATATCATTGCAGATTTCAGATTGATCTTGACTAAAAACAGATAATACCAAAAAGTGTTTATCTATGTTTTGTTGCCTATGAAAGGCATTTGACAGTGTGAATCATAACTGTGCTCATGTGGAACCTGTACATAAACAAAGAAGCAGTCATATGAACAAAACAAGGGTGTGGTAGTTAAGATTATGTGCCAACTTGGCTGGGCCTGGTTTTGAGTGGCTGGGCAGCTGGATGTAGTGATTCCCCATGATGAGACTTGTAATCAGCTCCATGGTGGACTCCACTGGAGCAGCTGAGTAGCTGCCTTAGGGTTGGGGGGCGGTGTGTCTGCTTCCAGTGTATAAGAAGCTTTGAAAAAGGTCTCTGCAGCTTTTGGCACACTTGAATCCTAAATGTAGCTGAGTTTTTTTCAGCAGCCTGCCATATTCTCTGCTGATCTTGGGAGTGTTAATGGACTTGAATTAGCAGTCTGTCATGTGGTTTGATAATTTTGGGACTGTGCCATTTTATTTGGCAACCTTGGATTTGTCAACCTCAGTAGTCAGAAGCTGCCTGAGTGAAGAGACAACTCCAGCTTCAGTGGGCTGGAAGCAAAGGCATAGCTAAGGTTGAGGGGATTTCACCCAGGCCCTAGAGATGGTACTTTGAACTCAGACTTCTAGTCTTCTAAACTGTAAAATGATAAACTCTTGTTTGTTAAAGTCACCCACTTGCAGTGATTTCTGTTTGAGTAGCACTAGAGAGCCAAAACAAAGGGGATAATGCATGCTTTAAAATCAGGAGAGTTGTGCATCAGGGTTGGATACTTTAATTATACTTACTCAGTCTGTATAAAGAGTAAATAATCAGAGGATCTGGACTACATGAAGAAGAGCTTGGCATCATGATTGAAGGAAAACACATTAAGAACATGTAATATACATATGGCACATTTTGTTTGCTGAAAGTGAGAAAGACTGAAACACTTACTGATGAAAATCAAAGACTACAACCTTCAGTATTGATTACACCTCACCTCAAATAATAAAGAAATCCTCCTAACTGGACCACAAGCAACATCATGATAAAAATAGAAAAGTTTGAAGTTGTCAAGGACTTCATTTTACTTAGATCCACAATCAAAGTCCATGGAAGCAGCAGCCCAGAAAGCAAAGGACATATTGCATTGGTCAAATATGCTACAAAAGACCTTTTGAAAATATTAAAGAGCAAACAAGGGCTTGACTCAACCCATGGTATTTTCAATTATCTCATATTCATGTGAAAACTGGACAATGAATAAGGAAGACTGAAGAAGAATTGATGCACTTAAGTTACGGTGTTGATGAAGAACATTGAATAAATCATGTACTTCCAGAAGTACAAACAAATCTATCTTAGACAAAGCTCAGTGTGATTGATCCTTAGACATGAGGATGGTGAGATTTTGCCTCTTATACTTTGGTCATGTTATCAGGAGGGATCAGTATCTGGAGAAGGACATTATACTCATTAAAGTAGAAGGTTAGCAAAGAAGAGAAAGATCTTCAATGAGTTGGGTTGACACAGTGGCTGCCACAATGTGCTCAAACATAGGAATGGTTGTGAAGATGGCACAAGATTGGGCAGTGTTTCATTCTTTTGTACATAATGTCACTATACTTCAGAACCAACTTGACACCTCAAACAATAATAATTTTTCTTACTATTATCTTGAAGCTGTCCATCTATCTTTTCATTTCTGTTAAATTAGATATATGTATTTTGAATCTTTCATTGGGTGCAGAGATATTGATTATGCTATGTTCTTTTGCCATTACATAATTCCCTTCTTTATCTCTTACACTGGTTTTTAACTTAAAGTCTATTTTATCAGGAATTAATATTGCCACTCTTTCTTTTTTGTGTATTTAAAATTTTTTTATTGTGGTCTGAGTGAAAGTTTACAGAGCAAATTGGTTTTTTTCTTTAAATAATTCATACATATTTTGTTTTGTGATATTGATTACAATGCCTACTTCTCACTGAGTTTATCATTTCCATTCATCAGACTTTCCTATCCCTTCCTACTTCTGAGCTTTTTCCCTAGGTACAAGCTGCTCTTTTTTTTGTCTCATGTGGCTGATTATTCTAAGGAATGAATCCCCATCCAGTGCTATTGTTCACCTTATAGATCTGTCTATTGCAAATGATTTCAAAATTAATTCATAATTTGTCTCTTCTAGCATTCTCTAGATAATTCTAAAGATAAATTTTTACCAAAATTAGAGTCTTTAGCACTTATGTTTCAGACATCAGAAAATGTGCATTTTTGTACAGGAAAAACTCATATCACATATGGATGTACTACTGTCTTATGCTGACTCATGATACATATTGACTGTTATATAGAAATTAAGTCAGGTCCCCAATCTTGGAAATAGGCAAGAAAGCAAATTTTGAAGTATTTTGAACTCGTCTCATCAAAATAACAATGTTTTGAAATATCTTTTCATTTTCTTGAATAGAGCATTCTACCCATAATTCTTCTTACAGCTCCCTTTATCTGCTTGTTCCGAAAACTGTAGATAATAGGATTTAGGAAGGGAGGGACTACAGAGTAGAATACAGAACTGACCATGTCCTGAATTGTGGGTGAGTTGGAAGTTGGCTTCATATATACAGCAGCACCTGAGCTGAGAAATACTGTCACCACAAGAATATGTGGAACACAGGTAGAAAAAACCTTTCCTCGTTCTCCTCTGATAGGAAACTTGAGCACAGTGGAAAATATGTGAATGTAAGACAAGATGATGAAGAAAAAACAGCCACCTGAATATATGGTTGCAGAGACAAAAACTGTAATCTCATTGGTGAAGATGTCAGAGCAGGAGAGCTGTAGAAGAGAAGGTATGTCACAGAAAAATTGATGGACTATGTTGGACTGACAGAAGGAGAGTTGGAATGTGAGACTTGTATGGAGTCCTGAGTAGGCCAGACCACTGACTAGGCAGGCCAGAGACATCTGGACACAGACCTTATGGTTCATGACCAAAGGATAGTGAAGGGGTTGGCAAATAGCCACATAGCGGTCAAGGGCCATAATGGTAAGTAAGAGCAGTTCTATGGAAGCAAACATTAATACAAAGAAGATCTGAGCTGCACATCCAGTCTTGGAGATTACCCTGTTTTCAAGTAGGAATATGGCACATGCTTTGGGTACAATGACAGAAATGTAGCACATGTCCAAGACAGACAGATTCCTAAGGAAGAGATACATGGGAGTGTGAAAACTCTGGTCAAGGGTGGTTATTGTGACAAGGAGAAGGTTTCCCAGCAGTGTTGCCAGGTAAGTCAGTAGAAACAGCATGGCGTGCAAGACTCTGAGCTCCCACACATCAGAAAATCTTGTAAGCAAAAATTCAGTCACTATGGTAGAGTTAGGCATCTGTAGGTGCTTTGTTTTAGACAGGAGAGACAAAGGAAAAGAATCCCTAAAAATATGAAGAATCAACCTGTGGAAAAATTAGCATAAGTATGTTTCTTATCTTATATTTACCCAGTTTTCTTCTACCCCATTGGTATTAGTTATTAGGAATTAATATGTTGCCCTCTGGCCCTTTATTCTCAGTATTTTTATCTTTAAGGCAGTGATATAAAATTTAATCTTGTGCCCATGCTTGCATAGATTTCTATTACCTACTACTGGTACAATGTATATATTGGAAATCAGGTTTGGCTGGAAGATTGAGTTAATATAGATAATGTGTATGCATCTTGACCCATTAAAATAATTATATAAGTGTTCACACTTATTATTCATTGATGATTTCTTGGAATTTCAACAGCAATTAGAGGCTACCATTTTACCAAACCTCTGAAAAGTCTGCAATCGGTCTAGTATCTACACAAAGATTGAGAAATTACTTTTATCTTCCCATCCACCATCATAATTTTTGTTACTTATTTTGTTTGGAAATTTACTTTCAATAATTCATTTCTCTGATGACCATCTTTTTTAGTGCACATATATATTTCTTCCCAGAAAGTATTGCCATTTACTCTTTTAATATTAACATAGGATTCTTCAACCTATTTCACCCTATTTTTTTAAAAATTAATTATTATTTTATCCTAGACATTATGATCAACAAAATAAATGATATGAACTTTTAGTTGTATTTATTTAGAATGTCCTATGTAGTTTATACATTACTCACACATTATGTATTCTCATTATTTATTTAACTCTGAATATTGGTAAATATCATACGCAGTTTTAAAATAAAATTCTGGATCATGAAAAATGAAGAACACTTTTAATCCATGGAGTTTTAAGTGAAAGGACATGAATTCAAATTCCAGTTTGTCTGCTCAAATGGTACATTTCCACATTTCCTCCACCAGAAATCCTGATCCTATTCTGTTTGTCATACACAAAATATGACCATTGTGCAAGCTGAACATTCATTTGTTTGATTGCATTCCTGCTTTCTGAGTAATGTAGAAACCACAAAAAAACTAATTTGTAAAACAGTTTAAGGCACTGCAATCCAGAATTAATACTGTACATAAGTTCATTGATTTCCTACAGATTGAGTAATAAGTTACTTATGTGAAATGTCCAAATCCATATCTGTATTTCCTGATGTTCCACAAAAGTACTTTAAAACTTCAGTACAGGAGAGTTTGGTTTAGCCCACTGAGTAGAGTAACATATTGATATTTCCATGTCTCATCTAAACATGATTATAATTTAAAGTACATGTAAAAACTCCTGATACTTAATGCTGACATTTTAATAATCTCAATATAAAATAATTCTTATTTATTTTCCCTCATTCTTTTCTTCTTGGAATAGAGTCATCCATATCTATGGTTGATTCACCAACTCTAGTCTTCATTCTCTCTTCTCTTCCACTTTTACTGTGTTCTCCAATATTTCTTTTTTAATCTATTTCCATGTAGTCTTTGAAATCACATACATTAATAGATTCTGCTGTTCAAAATAGTTATTTTGGAATCTCCAATACAAATTAATGTACTAATTTTTTTTGTCTTACATCTTTTCATTAGCCCTTTTCAATAGTGTTAAACTGACTTGATTACAATGGATATTTTTGTGTGTGTCATCTCTACTTTTCGTTGAAACTTAACAATGTTTCTCTTTACCAGCATATAACCATCTTTTTCAAATATTATCTTTGCTTGAAGCTCAAGTGACAGCTTCTTCATATTTTAGTATTTTAGACTTCCTGAGCACTGGTGTATAATACATGTATTTCCTCCACTGATGCTACATTTTTTCACTATTGTTATGCTTCTATTCCTTTTTATAGTTACTCGTTCCAGTACAAATGTATGGTGGTGACAGATATCCTTCTTCAACATGACCAGTTTAAAATTATATCATTATTACATTACAAAATTTTCAGTTTAGAATTCTCCTTATTAACCAAATATTAACCCCTTCTTTATCTCTTTCTTTTTTATTCTACCATCATTTGTTCTTCCAAATTTTTCTCTCTGTCCTCTCCCTGGCTTTTGAAATCTCACTCATGTTTTTTCCTTATCCCTTACCATGATTACAATCAGTAAGTGTCATGATACTCTGCCAACTCTTTAAGATCTATATCAAATAATGTTTGTCCAATTTAAATAACCCTAAATGATCTCTGATATAATACATTTCTAGTTTCTGGTAATACTGTATTTGAAATGCTCTTCTTAAAACAGATTGTTGTTGTTGTTGTTTGCAGTCGAGTCGGCCCTGACTCATAGTGACCCCTCCTTGGGTTTCTGAGGCAGTATCACTACGGAAGTAGGATTGCCCAACCTTCCTTCCGAGGAGTGGCTGGTGGGTTTGAACCGCCAGCCTTCTGGTGAGCAGTCAAGTGCCTTAGGCACTATGCTACCAGAGCTCCTTACATAGAACTCCTTAAAATTGATAGAACTTGAGCGCATATTTTAGGTCTCCACCCCAAATAGAAAATACTTACAGTTTGGTCACTGTGCTATTGAACTAGGACCAACTTACATGGAATGAATAGCTTAGTTCGAATACCTGGTGGTGGTGGTGGGGAAACTTCAAGAAATCTCCAAGAATACCTCCTTGTAAAATTAATATTTGTAAAATATTTTAGATGGAATTCTCTGCATATATTACAAAAATCCTTAAAATTAATTCCTTTGAGGCAGTTACTGGAAGGGACATGTACTTTGCTTTACATTTTGTTTCTATGTCCACTCTTTGAATTTCTTACCTGTAATATCTTTTTATTTTTTCCCCTAAATATATATTTCATTAAAAATATGTAGATTGATGAACTTACATGAAACTACGATCGATTGTTTGATGATAGATGCATTCATTAAATTTACTACAGTAGATTTTAAGGTTCTAGAAAAAAAATCGATCTTAGTATATTCCCTTATGTCTTAAGAGAAATGGCTTTTATTTGTAGAAGTTAGTATTTATTTAATATCATCATCAAAATGAGTAAGTTGAAGTGGAATGAGTCTCCTGTTTGGCTAAATTATTGTTGTTTATCTCTTGTAACCTGAACATATTTTGGTATTTAAGTAATCTGATATATAAAGATATTATTTCCTGACTATATGAATTGTTGGTGATAGGTGAGTTGCTATTCTCAGACTATATGAATTGCTGGTGGATAGGTGAGTTGATAATGAATATTGAGCTCAAACTCGAATGATTGAAAATGTTGTCTTTCATAACTGTCACTATAAGGTGTGAAGGATAGTATGTGCATTGCATCCTTCTTGTTAAAGTATAAGTCAGTGAAATAGAGGTAGACACTCAAAGAGATGAACTGGCACAGTAGCTGCAACTGTGGGCACAAACATTGCAGTGAATGTGAGCATAGTGAAGGATAGGGCATTCTGTTTCATTCTGTTGTGCATTGGGTTGCTATGCATTGGAACAGACGTGATGGCACCTGAAAACGACAGTCTCCTTTACCAGCTGCATTTTCAGACTCATAACTTAAAGGATCCTTATGTCCTCAAAGACAGCATTGTTCTGGAATTGCAGAATATATAAAATGACTTGATGTAGGGAGCAGAATGTCCATTTCCAGACCTGTTTATCCTTACACACTCAACTTCATGTCTATAATAAAGAATCTGCCAATGTCATGTTTCTCCTTGTTTTCACACTCCCTTCTTTTTGTAACCAATGTCAGAAGATATAACAAATAGAACCTCTGCTAATTGCAAGGAGACAGGGAAGATGTACTGGCTTCAAGATTTCAAGACTAAAATCGTTCTTTTTTTTTTGATTTATTGTATATCACAACCTTTTGAAGTAGGTAAACAAGTAGTTTTTGTTCTTGTTGTTCTATACCAGCCTGTTTACTGACAGTTTATTGATACAATTGGTTATATGATTGACTTGGTTAAAATTGCACACTTTACTATTTACAGGTGGCTCTACCTTAGTTATGACACTTTTGTTCTAAAGGTTGTATTTTAAAAAATATTTCTGAACATTTTCTCTCACTAAAGCCCATATCATACTTTTACGACCATATTTTAGAAATGCAATAGCCTTTCAACTTTGAAAACTGAGTAAAAAACATTTTTTTCTTTTATGCTCACAGATCAATTTTAGGTTTCTATCTTGAAGTTTCATGTTGCACTTAATGGAACTGAGGCTTTACTGCTTTCAGGGGAAGATATGCTTTGCATCCTGATTCTGATGTGCTATGTAGCTGTGGGAAGTCCCTATGACATAGTTGACCCTCAGTTTCATTATGTATAAAATTTTGAACAAAACCTGTATTATAAATTTTATATCTATAATTGTTTCAAATACAAAAGTATTCAAATACAAAAGTATTCAAATGATAATGAAAGAAAAATAAATAATTAAAAGTGACATATCACTGACAGAAGGATTGAGAATGTGATCTCTTTGGTGTTTACATTTATTTACTCCAACACTCATAGTTCTATAGTTTTAAAACAATAAATAGAAAAGGAAAATGATCAGTCCACCCAGCATACACCATGTACTAAAGTAGTTTCCTGTTAAAGGAATAGGAACTAATATAAAATGCTTTGAAATGGTTTGAAAGACATTGTAAAACTGAAACCATTTATTTACCTGCATACTTACAGGGGATATCTTGTGTGATTGTTCTTGGATGACTGGAATATTGCAATGACGTGCTCATCCTTGAAAGAGTAAAAGCAAATAAGTCTTTGCCTTTAAAGTAAAGACTTGAAGGATGTCTTTTTCAACCTGAGGAGTTGGCAGGTATATTTGGTTCATTAATGTACTTATTCACTCACTCATTCATCTAATGTATAATTTATTTATAACTAACTCAATCTTTTAAAATAGTTTGGATGACATATGCAAATGCTGGTCTGGATGGTGAGGAATGACTCATGAACAATAGATTGCATGCTGCTTCATAACATGCTATGAGCAAGCACCAGATTATCAACTCAAGTATTGGGATTATGAGTACATTTTCCTTTCTGACAGTTTCATTTGTTCATCTTTTAGCATCTGAACATATTGCACGGTTGTTGGCAAAGAGAAAAAATAGGCATATGGGTTCTGAAATTATTAACTGAAACCAAATAATATACATAAATCATGATTTCTATTTTAGGTAAACATAATACACCAGAATGAAGTGTTCAAGTATTAGTTAAATGACCATTTTCATATCGAAGCTGTGGACAAAGTCCAGGGCTCTCCTGCTCCAGCCTGCATTACTGGTGTCAGCTTCTCTGTGCTTCTTTTAACAGCTATCGATTCTATTCAAACTGGTGGGGATGAGTTTTTAACACAGTGAATATACAAGAAGAGGTTGGTCTCCTTTGTGAATAACTTCTTCTATTTTCTATTTTATTCTCATTAATGGTCTTTTTCTACAATCAAGAAAACGGTGCAGTGGAGACGTGAGGGTAATTCAAGAAGGGAGGTGAAGAAGCAGGAAAAAGAAACTAACCACAGTAAAGACTTACAAGTTAATACTATGTTTTCTTAAACTGGATACGCCAGCCAGGAAATCTGGTAATGGTATCTGGTAATGATGTATCTGGTGCTGACAAGGACTAGTGGACATATTTACTAGAGATAACTGAGACACTGAGAGAAATTCTCTTTTATAACAAAATCTCCTCTGTTCAGTAAGTAAATAATAATAATAATAAGTGAGGGGAAGCTCTTGGCATTAGAGAAGCCCCTGGGAAGGGCACTTGTTAATAGCCAGAGCCCAGGGGTAATTTTCAGGGATGATTGGCTTTAGATGATGAGGGAAAAGGACCAAAGTGTATCCTGTGAATGAATACAACTTTTGTTCATCAGGACGTATTCTAGTATTTGAATCTTTGTACAGAATTGATGTATGTAAATGACGCATTAATTTAAACACAAAGAAAATTGTAATTTCCCTAATATTCTCAAGGTTCTTAAGGTGAAATGCTTGTGGATAGTGGAGACCAAGTAACAGAGAGGGAAGAGACCCAGTGCCTGGCCTTAACTCAATCCTAGGAAACTTTGTTACCCCTCATCCTCTTTGTGTGTCTCTGAGAAATGGAGTGACTTCACTAGATGGGCCAAACTTACAAGATTTACAATGAATTATATAACAAAACTACACTTCTGAATTTGCCTAAGGTGTCTACATAAGGATCAAATTTTATTTATCAAGCCAGAGAGAAAGCTCAGTCCAGTGACCTGTGAGGTCTGCAATCACCAGCATGTTGCTTCATCTCTTATTCCCCAACTTCTTAATCTGTTTTGTTAAGGAGGTACACTCTCATGGTACACTCTCATGGTCTTTTGAGAGTGTGACTCAATGGAATCTTCAAAACATTTAGACTTGTAGCTGGCACATGATGCATATTAGGAGGTGCTGTCATATCAGACAGCTACTAGTAGGAGAACAGAAGCATTTCTCAGTTCTTAGAGGTGCACCTTACTTATATGTTTTGAATTTATATTTCAATTCAATTGTCCTCAGAAAACAGACACCACACTCTTTTCTATCTTTCTTCTCACAAATTATAAAATGAATTTTATCTTTTATTTTGGATTCTACCACTAACATTTTTTATTGTTTAAATATACACAGAATAAATTACTAATTCAACTATTTCCACATATACAATACAATGAAATGGATTATATTCTTCAAATTTTGCATTCATTCTCACTCTCTTATTGACATAAACTCAGTAACCTTGAAGTTTTCTCTCTAACTTTTAAAGTTGTTAACACTTTGATCCCATACTGAAAGTTCTTTAAAATAACACAAACCTCCTATGGATATTCCTTACTAGTGAAGCTAGACTGTTGCATGCTTTAAAGAAAGCTTCAGGAGATATTTTTGAGTTATTGTTTCAGGTTTAAAAATTATCTCACCTCACTATTTTCAGGATACAACTAGCCTCAATGGTTCTAGAAATTCTGAATTCCATGAAAATTGATATTCTGTTCTCCACTTTATCCCTTTTGGTCAGTATACTACTTTGAAATCTTTAAACGTTCAGTGATGGTAAACAGGCCACATCTTTTTCTTCCAGTCTCATGGCAAATGACTCAGTTGCTTGTGAAGGCAACAATCTTGACCTCCATGCCCTTTTCCTATTCCTGACTCTTCTGCCTCTGTTGCTTCAGGTGAATAGAGACCAATAATTTTACCTTGGATGTCAGCTTGCAAGATTTTAAAACCCCAGGCACTACATAAAGAAATAGAAAACAGACCACGTGCACTAATAAAAAAAATGTATTAGGCCAATTAACTGATTGTTGTTGTAGTTGTTGTTAGGTGCTGTGGAGTCGGACCCAACTCATAGAGACCCTCTTTGTTTTTCGGAGGCGGTATCACTATGGAAGTAGATTTCCCAACCTTCCTTTTGAGGAGTGGCTGGTGGGTTTGAACCGCCAACCTTCTGGTTAGCAGTCAAGTGCCTTAGGCACTGTGCTACCAGAGCTCCTAATTAACTGGTAGGTCCCATGAAGCCATGATGGTAAATACGCTGACCAAAAAAAAAAAAATACTATGTGGTGTTTTGTGATACATAAGCAGCCTTAACAACTATTCTTTTATGTTTTTGTTGGTTGTATGTATGTCTCTCTCTCTCTCTCTCTCTCTCTCTCTCTCTATATATATATATATATATATAATGTTGTTGTTAGGTGCCATCAAGTTGGTTCCAGGTGGTATTAACCCTATGTACAACAGAACAAAACACTGCCTGCACTGTCCTCACAATCATTTCTGTGTTTAAGCCTATCTTTGTAGCCACTATGTCAATCCATCTGATTGTGGGTCTCCTCCTTTTCTGCCGATCCTCTACTATACCAAGTATGGTATCCTTCTCCAGATTCTGATGCCTTCTGACAACATGAACAAAGTATGTGAGATGAAGTCTGGCCATTCTTGCTTCTAAGGAGCATTCCAGCTATACCTTCTTCCAAGACAGATTTGTTCATTCATCTGTCACTCCATGGTTTTTTCAATATTCTTTGCCAACACTACAATTCATTATTATTTTGTTGTTCTGTCTTCCTTATTTATTGTCCAGCTTTCACATGCATATGAAGTACTGAAAACAACATGGCTTGGGTCAAGCACACCTTACTCTTCAAAGTGACATCTTCTACTTTTATCAGTTTAAAGAGGTCATTTGCAACACATTTGCCCAATGCAATACTTAGTCTGATTCCTTGACTGCTGCTTGCATGGGCATTGATTGCGGATCCAAATAAAATGAAATATTTGAAAACTTCAATCTTTTCTCCATTCATCGTGATGCTGCTTTTCGGTCCAGATGGGATGATATATATATATATATATATTTATGTTGAGGTGTAATCCATAATGAAGGTTTTAGTCTTTGATCTTCAGAAGTAAGTGCTTCAAATCTTTACTTTCAGCAAGCTGGGTTGTGTCATCAGTATAGTACAGGTTAATCAGTTTTCTTCCAATACTGAAGCCTCATTGTTCATATAATCCAATTTCTTGAATTATTGAATAAGTATGCTGAAAGGATACAACTCTGATACATGCCTTTCCTGACTTTAAAATGTGCGGTATCCCCTTGTTCTGTTCAAATGACTGTCTCTTCATCTATGTACAGATTCCTCATGAGCCCAAATAAGTGCTCTGGAAATCCCATTCTTTGCAATGTTTTCCATGATTAGTTATGAACCAAACAGTCAAATACCCTTACATATTCAATAAAACACAGGTCAACATCTTTCTGGTATCTTTTGTTTTCAGCCAAGATCTATCTGACATCAGCAATGATATCCCTCATTCCATGTCCTCTTCTGAATCTGGCTTGAATTTCTATCAGTTCCCTGTTGATATAGTGCTGCAATTATTTTTTAATTGTCCTAAGAAAATTGTACTTGCCTATGATGTTACTGATATTGTACAATGATATCTGCATTTTGTTGCATCACCCTTCATCAGAATGGGCACAAATATGGATCTCTTCCATTCAACTGGCCAGGTATCTATTTTAGAAATTTCTTGGCATAACTGAGTCAGGGCCTCCAGCTATGCATCTGTTTGTGGAAATATCTCAATAGGTATCCCACCATTTCCTGAACCCTTGTTTTTTTCCCAATGCCTTCAGTGCAGATCAGATTTCCTCCTTCAATAACATTGGTTCTTTATCACATGCTACCTCCTGAAATGGTGGACATTGATCAGTTCTTTTTGATCCAATCACTCTGTGTATGTCTTCCATCTTTTGATGCTTTCTGCATTGTTCAGTATTTTGCCCATAGAATCCTTCAATATCGCAACTTGAGGTTTTAATTATATCTTCAGTTTTTTTAAGCTTGAGAAATGCCAAGTGTGTGCTTCCCTTTTGATTTTCTAACCCCAGTTCTTTGCACATTTAATTATGATATTACTTGGCCTTCTCACACTGTTTCTTGGAATCTCTATCCAGATCTTTTATTTCCTCATTTCTTCTATTCATTTTACCTACTCTCCATTTAATGACAAGTTTCAGTGTCTCTTCTGACATTCATTTTTTTAAAAAATTATTTTTATTATTTTTTTATTTTAAGAGTTTGTTTTACATTCAACGTAACATGCACTTAGTTTCATTCTCCATTCACCATGTCCAACCCTAACTCAGTCTCCTTCCCTCCGTACCCTATAACCTTCCCCTGTGCCCCTCATATTTATGCATTCCAGTTTGTGCTGCATTTCCTCAGTTTGAATGTTGGTCTTCTGGTGTCCCATGGTCTATTGCTCTAACGGATGTATTACCATAGAGTATGTGTGTGCGTCATCCTGACTTGAGTGGTCTGCGTGTACATCTTGTTAACTATGGGGCTGAGACTCGGCCCCTGGGAGTGAGTTTTGGGCAATCTACTTCCGTAGTGATACTGCCTTGGAAACCCAAAGAGGGGTCGCTATGAGTCGGGTCCGACTCAACGGCACATAATAACAACAACAGTGTATTCCAGGGCCATAATATTGGGAGTCTCGCCAGATTTCATCTGATCAGTAATTCTGGTGAGTATTGTTTTTGGATTTTGTTCCACGTTTTCCCTCCCACATTTTGGTCTTTGACCTTTTCTTTTCTTCATGTATGATGTTCTTGATGTCATCCCACAACTTGTCTGGTCTTGGGTTGTTGGTGTTCAATGGGAGATATTTATTCTTCAAATGGTCTCTAACATGAGGGAGGATATAATCAGTGTCATATTTGGCTCTCATGCACTTGTTTTAATTTTTTTCAGTTTCAACTTGAGCTTGCATAGGAGCAATTGATGGTCTGTTCCACAGTCTGCTCCTGGCCAGTGCTGACTGATAATACTGAACTTGTGCATTGCCTCCTTATACAGATGTAGTTGATTTGATTCCCATGTATTCCATCCGTCAAGGATGGAATACAGCATTCATGTTTTTGGAAAAAGATATTTGCAGTGAATGAGTCATTGGTCTTACAAAATTCTATCATGTGGTCTCTGGCATCATTTCCTTCACCAAGGCCATATTTTGTCACTATAGATTCTTCTGTTTTTTTTCAAGCATTCCCATTCCAATCTCCAGTGATTATCGACCCATCTTGATTGTATGTTTGGTCAGTTTTAGACTGTGGAAGTTGATAAAAATCTTCAATTTATTCATCTTTGGATTTAGTGGTTGCCCCGTAAATTTGAATAATAATAATAATATTAACTGGTCCTCCTTGTATTTGTATGGATATTATACTCAAGAGCCTGATACTTCAAGATAAATCTTGGTATGTCTTTTTTGATGATGAATGTGATCCCATTCCTCTTTAATTTGTCATATCCCAATTAGGAGGCAATATGATAGCTCTGGTGGCTGAATCATTCAGATGCTAATGAAAATTATGACAGTTTGAACCCACTAGTCACTCCTTGGGAGAAAGATGAAGCAGTCTGCTTTTGTAAAGATTTTCAGCCTTGGATACTCTATGGGGCATTTCTACTCTGTCCTTAAGGGTCACTATGAATCTGATTCAAAATGGCCAATACCAGTCCATTTCATCTCTGGTAGTGTAGTGCCTAAGGCACTTGACTGCTAACCAGAAGGCTGGCAGTTCAAACCCACCAGCCACTCCTTGGAAGGAAGATTGGGCAATCTACTTGGGTCCAACTCAATAGCAAACAACAACAACAAGAATTTCTAAGATGTCAATCTTTATGCATTCCATTTCATTTTTGACAACTTCTAATTTTCCTAGATTCATACTTAGTACATTCCACATTGTAATTATTAATGGATGTTTGCAGCTGTTTTTTTTTTTTTATTTCCATTTTGACTCATGAGCCATCAGCAAATAAAAGTTGTGAAAGCTTTAATCCTTCCCTCTCGTTAAAGTTGACTTTACTTTGAGGATGCACCTCTTCCACAGTCATTTTTTGAGTTCCTTCCAAACTGAAGAGCTCATATTCTAGCACTATATCAGATAATGTTTCATGGCTATTCATAATTTTCTAGTACTGTATGAGAAAATATTTCACTGCTGTTCATAAGGATTTTTTTTTTTT
>NW_006922162.1:1318756-1322388 GCF_000298275.1 Orycteropus afer afer
TGGCTCATAGCAACTCTATAGGATAGAGTAGAACTGCCTCGTGGGGTTTCCAAAGCTGTAATCTTTATAGAAGCTGACTGCCACATCTTTCTCTAGTGGAGTAGCTGTTGAATTCAAATCTGTCAGTTAGTAGCCATGTGCTTCACTGTTGTGTCACCATTGTTCCTATATAAGTGAAATCATGCAATATTTGTCCTTTTGTGTTCTCCTTACTTCACTCAGGATAATGTCCTCAAGCTCCATCTGTGTTGTAGCATGTCTCAGGAGTTCTTCTACTTTTTTTTTTTTTTTTTTTCTGAGTAGTATTTCACTATATGTGTATACCATACTTTATCTGTCCACCTATTTGGGGGCATTTAGGTTGTTTCCATCTTTAAGTTATTGGGAGTATGCTGCAATGAACACTGGTGTACTTATGTCTGTTTGTGTTACTGTTTTCAAGTTCCTTGCATATATCCCCAGCAGTGGCATTGTTGGAATATATGGTAGTTCTATTTTTAATTTTTTAGGAAATGTCAAGCTGTTTTCCACAACGGCTATTTTACATTACCACCGGCAATAGACAAGAGTGTCAATTACCCCACATCTTCATCAACATTTGTTCCCCCCTCCCTTGTTTTTAAATCTTAGATATCATAATTAGAATCAAATGGTATCTCATAATGGTTTCAATTTGTATCGATTGATGATCCTTTCTGCTGTTTCCCCTTGGGCTTGTTCTGACTGATGATATTGAGCTGCTTCACTGTCTGCCTCTACAGATGTAGTCAATTTGATTCCTTCGTATTCCATATGGAGAGGTCCATATGTATAGTCACAGTTTATGGTGTTGAAAAAAATGTACTTCCAATGAGGTGGCCATTCGTCTTGCAGAATTCTGTCTTGTGATCTTGGCCATCATTTCTATCATCAAGATCACATTTTTCAACTATCAATCCTTCTTCTTTGTTTCCACATTTCACATTCCAGTCACCAATAATTATCAGTGCACTTTGAGTGCATGTTTGATCATTTCAGATTGAAAAAGTTGGTAAAAATCTTTAGTTCCTTCACCTTTGACATTAGTGGTTTCTGTGTAAATTTGAATAATGGTTTTATTAACTTGTCTTCCTTGTATGCTTATGCAAAAGGTTTTCACTGGTCAATTTATTTTGGTGGTAGATTACCAGGCCCTTTTCCCCAATTTGTCTTAGTCTAGAAGCTCCACTGAAACCCATCCACCATAGGTGACTGTTCTGGTGTTTAAAAATCCATAACATTGCTTCTGACATCATGGCTACATGCAAGCCACAAGAGTAGAGCAAACTGAAAGTTGAGTGGTGGTGACCATAAGTGTGTGGATATATACATATATATGTATCTTGTATTCCTTTAGTTTATGTGTTTATTATTATACAAATCTGCTTTGTTTACTGTAAAAAAAAAAATCCCAAAAACTATTTAATACACTTTGAGATTAGTATGAGTCCTCCTACTTTCTTTCTCTCCATATATTTTCTCTCTACATGTGTGTTTGTGTGTGTGTGTGCGTGTGTATTTGCATATGCACATGTATACACGGAGACAGACAGATGTTGTTTTTGTTAGGCACTGTGGAATGGGCTGTGAATGATTATGGCCCTATGTACAAAAGAAGAAACACTGCCTGATCCTATGCCATCATTGTAATCCTTGCTATGTTTGGGCCCATGATTGCAGCCACTGAGTCAATTTATCTCATTCATCTCATTGAAGGTATTCCTATTTTTCACTGACCTTCTATCTTTCTCTAGGGAGTAGTCCCTTCTGACAACAGGACAAAAGTTGTTGTTGTTGTTGTTAGGTGCCGTCGAGTTGCTTCCAACTCACAGCAACCCCAGAAACCCCATTTTGTTCATACAGCAGAACGAAACACTGCCCGATCCTGTGCCAGTTCCATGATCTTGCTATACTTGAGATCATTGTTACATCCACTGTGTCAATCCATCCCGTAGAAGGCCTTCCCTTCTTTCGTCGACCCTCCACTTTACCAAGCATGACACCCTTCTCCAGGGAATGGTCCCCTCTGACAGCATGACCAAAGTAGGTGAGACCAAGTCTGGCCATCCTCACTTCCAAGGAGCATCTCGGCTGCACTTCCTCCAGGACAGATCTGTTAGTTCTTTTGGCAGCCCATGGTACCTTCAGCATTCTTCACCAGCACCAAAACTCAAAAGCATCAACTCTTCTTCGGTCTTCCTTATTCATTGTACAGCTCTCACATGCATATGAGGTAACTGGAAATATCATGGCCTGTGTCAGGCACACCTTAATCCTTAAGGAGACATCCTTACTCCTCAGCACTTGAAAGAGTTCCTTTGCAGCTGACCTACCCAGTGCTACACATCGTCTAATGTCCTGACTGCTGCTTCCATTGGCATCGATTGTAGAACCAAGAATGTGAATTCTTTGACAACCTCAAATTTTTCTCCTTTTATCATAATGCTGCTTATTGGTCCAGTTGTGAGGATTTTTATCTTCTTTATATTGAGATGTAATCCATACTGCAGACTATGTTCCTCAACCTTCATCAGTAAGTGACTCAAGTCATCCTCACTTTCAGCAAGCAAAGTACAACATCATTGTATCTCAGGTTGTAGATGATTCTTCCTCCAATCCTCATACCACATTTTTCTTCACATAGTCCAGCTTCTCAGATTATTTGCTCAGCATATAGATTGAATAAATAAGGGGAAAGGATACAACCCTGACACACTCCCTTCCTGATTTTAAACCACTCAGTGTTCCCTTGGTCCGTGCGAATGACAGCCTCCTGGTCAAGGTACAGGTTCCTCTTGAGTACAATCAAGTGCTCGGGAATTCCCATTCTTCTCAATGTTATCCATAATTTGTCATGATCCACACAATCAAATGCCTTTGCATAGTCAATAAAACACAAGTAAACATCTTTCTGGTATTCTTTGCCTTGAGCCAAGATCCATCTGACAACAGCTATGATATACCTTGTCCCACGTCCTCTTCTGAATCCAGCTTGCACCTCTGGAAGTTCTCTGTCAATATACTGCTACAACCTTTTTTGAAATATTTTCAATAAGATCTTACTTGCATACGATATTAATGATATTGTTCTATAATTTTCACATCCTGTTGGATCACCTTTCTTTGGAATGCATACAAATGTGGATCTCTTCCAGTCAGTTGGCCAGGTAGCTGTCTTCCAAATCTCTTGGCATAACTGATTGAGTGCCTCCAGTACAGCATCCATTTGTTGAAATATCTCAGTGGGTATTCGGTCAATTCCCAGAGCCTTATTCTTCACCAATTCCTCCATTGCAGCTTCAACTTCCTCCTTCAGTACCATTGGTTCCAGATCATATGCCACCTCCTGATATGGATGAAGATCGACCAGTTCTTTTTGGTACAGTGACTCTATGTGTTCCTTCCATCTTCTTTTGATGTTCCCTGCATCATTCAATATTCCACCCTTAGAATCTTTCAATATTGCAACTTGAGGCTTAAATTTTTTCTCAATTCTTTCAGGTTGAGAAATGCTGAAAATGTTCTTCCCTTTTGGTTTTCCAACTCCAGGTCTTTGCACATTTCATTATAGTAATTGGCTTTTTCTTCTCAAGCTGCTCTTTGAAATCTTCTGT
>NW_006922162.1:1322603-1336200 GCF_000298275.1 Orycteropus afer afer
CATCCCACAATTCATCTGGTTTTCGGTCATTGTTGTTCAATGCATCAAATCTATTCTTTAGATGGTCTCTAAATTCAGGAGGGATATATTCTAGATCATATTTTGGCTCTTGTGGACTTGTTTTAATTGTCTTTAACTTCAACTTTGAACTTGCATATGAGCAGTTGAAGGTCTGTTCCACAATCAGCTCCTGGCCTGGTTTTGGCTGAATATATTGCACTTTTCCATCACCTCTTGCCACAGATGTAGTCAATCTGATTCCTTTGTGTTCTATGTGGTGATGTCCACATGTACAGCTGTCATTTGTGTTGTTGAGAAAAGGTGTTTGCAATGAACAAGTCGTTGGTCTTGCAAAATTCTACCATGAGAGTTCCAGCACTATTTCTGTCACTAAGGCCAAATTTTCCAACTGCCAGTGATTCTTCTTTGTTTCCAACTTTTGCATTCCAGGTACCAGTGATAATTAACACATCCTGATTGCAAGTTCAGTCAATTTCAGACTCCAGAAGTTGATAAAAATCTTCAAATTCCCCATCTTTGGCTTTGGTGATTGGTGCATAAATTTGAATAATGGTCGTATTAACACATCTTCCTCGTAGGCATATGAATATTATCCTACCCCTGATAGCATTGTACTTCAGGACAGATCTTGAAACATCCTTTGTGGTGATGAATGTCATGCCATTCCTCTTTAAACTGTTATTCCCTGCATAGTAGATCATATGGTTGTCTGATTCAAAATGGCCAAAACCAGTCCATTTCAGCTCACCAATGCTGAGGCATATCAATCTTTATGCATTCAGTTTCATTTTTGACAACTTCCAATTTTCCTAGATTCATACTTCATACATTCCACGTTCCAATTATTAATGGATGTTTGCCGCTGTTTCTCCTCAATTTGAGTGGTGCCACATCAGCAAATGGAGGTCTTAAAAGCTTTACCTTATCCTTCTGAGTAAGGCTGATTTTACTCTGATAATGCAGCGCTTTCTCAGTCCTACTTTGAGAGACTTCTAAGCTAAGTGACTCATCTTCCTCCTCTGTATTAGACATTGTTCTTGACTATTCATAAATTTGCACAGTAATGTATCAGACAGTGTTTCTCTGCTATTCACAAGGTTTTCCCTGACCAATTCTTTGAGAAGTGGATGACTTCCTCCTTCTTCCAAGTCTGTCTCAACCTGTAAGCTGGGCTGATACCTGTGCAACAGATGCACCCCACTGGGTTTGAAACACCAGTGACATAGCTTCAAAATAACAGCAACATGTCACCACAGTAGGACAAACTGACAGACAAGTTTGTCTCCCTTAGCTGTTGGAAACCCCTCCAACCACCCTTACCAGGATCCCTGTGGCTAACTCCTTGAACTGTTCCAGTCCCCTTTGCCTATTCTGTCCTCTCCCTGCTTCCCGCCTCGCTGGTTATGGGGGGTGGCCTAGGTTCCCTCTCCTCATCTGGCTCCCTGTGGTTGACTCCTCAATCTGTTCCTATCCCCTTAGCCTTTTCTGTCCTCTTCGTGCCTTCCTGCCTCACTCCTTGTGGGGTGTGACCTGGGTTCCCTCTCTTCACCTGGGTCCCTGTGGCTGACTCCTCGATCAGTTCTGGTCCCCTTTGACTTTTTTTGTCCTCTCCCTGCTTCCTACCTTGCTGCCTGTTCTTAGGTCCTTTTTATTGTTCTCTCTGCTTCCCACCTCACTGCCTGTTCTTAGGTCCCTGGAATCCAAATGAGAATGCTATCACCTTAAACTCCAAAATGGTTACCACTTGTAAACATTCAAAATGGCTGTGCCCTCAGTCACTTTAAATATCCAAAATGGCTGCTGCTTGTAAACAATCAAAATGGCTGTGCCCTCTGGACAAACAAGAAGGTCAGAGGAAAAAACAAGAAAACCTGCAATACCTGGGGATAGGGTAATAAGAGAAAAAACACAGAGAAGTAGACTAATGAAGAAAAAAATGGGAAAAATTCAAAAAGAAAAACAAGGAACAGGGTTAACCATGAGAAAAAAAGAAGAAAAAAAAATTACAACCAGGGACAGGGAAAAGAAAAAACCCAAAACTAGGACCTGGAAGGGGAAGAACAAAGAATAATAGCAAAAAAGGACAAAAGTATTGGTAATAGTAGTAGTTTTAAAACAAATGAAATCAAGCAAACTAAAAACCAGAAAAAAGAAAGAGAAAAAAATAATCAGGGGAGCCTAGGGCAGGGCACCCAAGCTTCATCTAGTGGGATGGAGTTCCTTCCTGCAGGCCCAGAAGTTGGGTGGGAGTGGGGGATGGCCGAACCTCCTTTCAGCAAGCGGGTCTGGGGTATAAGAGTAACAAGGGAATGTCACACTTTTTCAGTCATCCAGGTCTGGAGTGTCCTTGGGGTTACTTGGATATCACAATGTCTCCGTACACACTTATTGAAGCTGGCAAGTCCAAAGTTCCTGGATCAAACTTCAAGTTGGAGGATGTTTCCTAGGTAACGTTTTCCTTTGGCTTCCCTTGCGGCAGTTGAAAAAGTAGGTACGATTAATCTGGTCATTCTTGCTTCTACAGAACATTCTGGCTACACTTCTTCGGGTGCAGATTTGTTTTTTCTGGAAGTCCTTGATATTTTCATTATTCTTTTTTTTTTTCTGTTTTTACTTGTGATATGGGTGAAAGTTTACAGAGTAAATTCACTTCCCATATAACAGTTCACATACACTTTGTCTCATAATACTAACTGAAATTTCCCACAATACAGCAGCTCTGGTCTCACTTCTTCCCCATAGCTACCTCTTGCCTGTGTCCTTCCCTCCATGCACTCCTACCCCCTGAGCTGTCTCCCTGTGCATACACAGCCCTTCTATTCTCCCATGATTTTTCTCTCCAAGGAGTCTATCTACCTAATGTAAATGTTTAGCTCATATCCCTGTGTTTTGTTTGGCTGGAAACCACAAGAGTTGGTTCAGTTCCAGACCTGAAGGGCAGCTAGGGACCATAGTCTCAGTGGTTCCATCAAGTTCTATCAGACCAGAAAATCTGGTCCTTTTTTTTAAATTTATTTTTTTAATGATTTTGAGTTTTGTTCCACATTGTTCTCCCACTCTATCCAGGATCTCCTACACAAATCCTCCTCTGAGTGGTTGACAGTGGTAACTGGGCACCATCTAGTTCTTCTGGTCTCATAGTTGTACAGACTGAGGATTGAATTGCATGGTGTACAGTTGCTTGGACTAATTGTTTCCATGTGTCTTTGGTTTCCCTCATTCTTCTTTGCTGTAGATGAGGAGACACCTTTGGTTGCACTTTCAAGTGATGTCCACTTGAAAGATTTTAAGATCTCAGTTGTTACTCGCCAAAGTAGCATGTGGAACAATGCTTTAGTAGTAAGTTATGCCAATTGAGTTTGATATCCCCTGAGATTATGGTCCCAAGCCCACAGGTCCAACTACTCACTCCCTCTGGGTAGCTGGCTGTGGCCAAAAAGTGACTACAACCTTGTCCCTTGTCAGCTCTCCTATATAACTGGGAATTCTTACAGAACATACAAATATACTTGTTTAAACACTGTCTATCAACCCTATACATGATCATAAGCACAATACCCCCTGCATAGATATTCCTAATAGTTCAGCCTGTCCACCTATCTATCCACCCACATATCAATGTTTGCCTTCACTGACAACATAGTACTGTATGTGCAAAAGGGTTCATTTTTGTTGTCCGTACCTTCTATGCACCTCTCTATGTCTTCTTCTTCTTCAGTGCCACTGTGTTGATCACTCACATTTGGTACATTGCCCTTCTCTCCACCCAAATCAATATTGGTCTCTACCTATCTAATAGTGTTTGCTCCCTTCTCTTCCCACCCCTGGTAACCAACAAAGAAAATTTCCTTTCATATGTAAACCATTCCTTGACTTTTTACAATAGTAGACTAATACAGTATTTGCCCTTCTGTGATTGACTTATTTCACTTAGCAAAATGTCTTCCAAGTTCTTCCATTTTATGCAGTTCCTGTTCCCAAAGAGAATGGTTTCTGTCTTTCTCCATTGAGAATAATGTTGGCTGTTGGCTTTGCATTTATGTCCTTTATTATGTTGAGGATTGTCCTTTCTATCCCTAGTTTGCTAAGAGTTTTGATCAGGAATGGGTGTTGGATTTTATCAAATGCTTTTTCTGCATTGATTGATATGATCATGTAGTTCTTTTGTTTTATTTATATGGTGGATGACATTGATTGTTCTTCTAATGTTGAACCATCTTTGCATACCTGATATGAACCTCACTTCGTTATAATGAAATTTTTTCTTGACATGTTCTTGGAGTCTATTGACTAGGATTTTGCTGAAGATTTTTGCATCTGTATTCATGAAGGATATTGGTTTGTAGCTTTCCTTTTGAGTGATGTCTTTGCCTGGTTTTGGTATCAAGATTATGCTTATTTCATAAAATGTATTTGGGAGGATTCCATCATTTTCTATGTTTTGTATAGCTTAAGTAGGATTGGTATCAGTTCTTCTCTGAATGTTAGGTAGAATTGTCTGGTGAAACTGTCTGGGCCAGGACTTTTTCTGGTTGTTGGTATTTTTTCTATGACCCTTTCAATACCTTCTTTTGTTATGGATCTGTTCCACATTTCCACTTCAGTCTGTATTAGTTTAGGTAAGTGGTGTGTTTCTAGAAATTTCTCCATTTCTTCTAAATTTTTACATTTGTTGGAGTACAGTTCTTCACAGGAGCACTGGTAGCATAGTGCCTAAAGCACTTGACCGCTAACCAGAAGGCTGGCGGTTCAAACCCACCAGCCACTCCTCAGAAGGAAAGTTGAGCGATCTATTTCTGTAGTGATACTTCCTTGGAAACCCAAGGAGGGGTCTCTATGAGTTGGGTCTGACTCAATGGCACATAACAACAACAACAATTCTTCATAATATCCTGATATTACCCCTTTTATTTCACTTGGTTCTGGTGTGATGTCATGCATTTCATTTCTTATTGTATTCTTTCCCTCTTTTCCTTTGTTATATTTGCCAGTGGTTTGTCAATTTTATTCATCTTTAAAAATTAAATAAATAAATAAAACTTCTAGTCCTGTTCATTTTTCCTATTGTCTTTCTATTTTCTGTTTCATTGAATTCTGCTGGAATCTTTATTATTTCCTTTCTTATGGTGACTGTAGGCATTTTTCCTGCTCTTTTTCTAATTGTTGGAGATGTTGGGTTAAGAGGTTGATTTTGGCTCTTTCTTCTTTTTTGATGTGTGTATTTAAAGCTATAAATTGGCCTCAGATAACTGCTTAGGCTGTGTCCCAAAAGTTTTGGTACATTGTGTTTTAATTCTCATTTGATGTAAGGAATTTTTTTATTTCATTTTTAATTTCTCCTATTATCCAGTTTTTTTTTTTTTTTTTTTTTGAGGAGGGTGTTGTTCAGTTTCCATGTGTTTGCTCTTTTTCTGATCTTTCTATTGTTGATTTCTAATTTGATAGCATTATGATCTGCAAAGATGTTTTGCAGTATTTCAATGTCTAATAATTTGTTAAGCCTTGCTTTATGGCCTATCACATGGGCTATCATGGATAATGTTCCATGTGCATTGGAAAAGAATGTATATTGTGCTGTTGTTGGGTGTATTAAAATCTCCCCTATGACTGTGGAATCGTCTTTGCCTTTCAACTCTTTTAAAGTCTAATTTATGTATTCTGGAGTTCTTTCCTTGAATCTGCAGATATTTATTATGGTTATATCTTCTTGTTCAATTGATCTTTTAATCATTATATAATGTCCTTCCTTGTCTAATATGTTGGTATTTATCTTAAAGACAATTTGGGACATCTTTACCTCTGCCTTATGGGGACCAAACTTGTGCTGATCTTTCTAAGAGAGATTATTTAAGCCATGATGCACAAACATAATGAGCTCAGCATATTGTTACTCCAGCTCTTTTTTGGTTGCCCTTTGCTTGATATATCTTTTTCCAATCTTTGGTTTTTAGTCTATTTTTGGCTTTGTCTCTAAGGTGTATCTCTTGTAAACAGCATATTGATGCCATAAATCCTTATCCAGTCTGCAACTCTCCATCTCTTGAGTGGTACATTTAATGCATTAACATTCAGTGTAATTATTGATAAGTATGAATTAGTTGCTGTCATTTTATTATGTGCTTTTCACGGTATTCTTGGTTTCTCTTTTCCATATAGTTTTCTCTGCTGAGCTCATTATGTTTGTGAATCATGGCTTAAATAATTTCTCTTAGAAAGATCAGCATAAGTTTGGTCCTCATAAGGCAGAGGTAAAGATGTCCCAAATGTCCAAACTACTGTGCCACTCCATCATTTCAGACATTAACTGCTGCTCCTCCTCTCAGTAATCTACCTTGCCTTATGGTTTTGTATTTTGCTGTAATGTCTCACAGAAATCACAGACACCCAAGGGATCATCTCCCATGGTAGTGGTGGAGGCTGGCAAGCTGGCAAGTCACAGGTCTGTGAGTAGGCCTGAAGGATCCTCCCAATTCTCAGGGTTTGACAAACCTTGATCACCAGATCAGATGATGACTGCTGTCCCAAATCTAGGGGTGAGATGACAATGAGCCAAAAAGCAGAAACAGAGCAAGAGGAGAATGAACCTTCCCAGAAGATTCATAGGTACACCCACAAGAAAGCTAAGGATGGTGATTTGAGTTATACCCTCCAGCAAGGCAGGACTCAAGATATATCCCACCTGTGTTGCTCTAACAGAAATAACTCAAAAGGATGGCTTTAGCAATCATTAGCTACTTAGTTACTCATGGCAAATCCCACCACAGAGCTGATTGCCAGTCATTATAGGGACAACTACTACCAGCTGCCCAGACAAGTTAGCACTCGACCTTAACTACCACATCACCCCAAACAGGCATAGATAATAGGATTTATAATACATCCCAGAACGGAGGACAATGGCTGGAAGGGCCACATCAAGTAATTCACCACAATCACGTTATCATTTCCTTTGTTGCTATTGTTTTAGTATTTACTAAATATCTGTGCTAATCCTCTTTTTATTGTGCTATGAAGGTTTATCATTTCTCTTTGAGATTACCCTGTGAATTATAATTTCCCCCCTGAGTTTAGAACAGTCCATTGTATCTTGTAACTCTCTCAACATCCTCACCATTTAGAAATTCTGTAACTACATTATTTTTTTCCTCTTTTTGGTTTGTAGTTGTCCTCATTTGCTAATTGATAGTGCTAGTTCCCTGTTTACAATCTTGTAAGCTTATTTTACTTTTGATACATGCATGACTATGTTAGTTTCTGGGTTATGTCTTCTTGTGTATTAATGGTCAGTTGTTGTTTGCTATTATTAGTTTTCTGTTCAAAGGACTCCCTTAGTATCTCTTGTAAGGTTGGTCTGTTTTTAACGAATCTCCTTAGTTTCTGTTTATCTGCAAATCTCCTAATTTTACCATCATAGTTGAGGGACAATTTTGCTGGGTACAAAATTTTTGGTTGAAAATTTTTCTTTTCCAGGGTTTTATGTGTACCATCCCAGTGCCTTCTTGCTTGCATGATTTGCACTGAGAAATCTGAGCTTATTCTTATTGGTTGTCCTTTGTAAGTAATTTTTCATTTTTCCTGTGCTGCTTTCAGGATTCTTTTTTTGTCTTTGGTTTTGATGAATTTGATGATAATATGTCTTGGTGATTTTCTTTTGGGGTCTATCCTGTTTGGAGTTTGTTGGACTTCCTGAATGGATATATTCTCATCTTTCATCAGGGAAGTTCTCCTCAAACAAATCTTGGACAATTTTCTCAGTGGTTTCGTTTTTCTCTTCCTGTTCTGGAATTCCAATGACACTTAGGTTATTCCTTTTGATGATATCCCACATGAACCTTAGGCTTTCTTCATTTTGTTTTGATCTTTTTTCTGATTGATCCCTTTCTAAAGAAGTATTCAGGTATTTGTCTTCAATCTCATTAATTCTGTCTTCCACTGATTCAGTTCTACTCCTTTGCCCATTCAATGCATTATCTATTTCTGACAATTTAGTATTAATCTTCTGGATTTCTATCTGTAGATTTTATATAATTTCTAATTTTTCATTTATTTTCTCATTTTGTTCTTAAATTTTCTTCCAAAATGGTTGTAGGGTTTTGTCTGTATTTTCCTTAATTTTGTTAGGGTTTTCCTTTATCTCTCTCTAAACTCTTTGAAGATACCTAAATATAATTATTCTGAATTCCTTACCAGGGAGTTCCAATTCTGCTTCCTCTTCTGGGATGTGTTCTGAATCTGTATCCTGCTCCCTTGTTTCTACCATTTTATCTTTCTTCTTTGTGTGGACTATGATAGTCTGTTGCTCCAAAACATTGTGACATTGTTGTATTTAGATCTCTGTTAACTGTTTGTGAAGAGTGTTTAAGGGTGAGTTAGGCTTTTCTTGGTGGTTATCATTGGCCAGTTAATGGAGAAGGAAGTGGTGGTTGTCACTCAGTAAATGAAGCTGCAGGAGGTGCTGGTATAGTTGTTTCATATGGGCACTGTTGCTGTCTCCCACTCAGTTAGACAAAAACAATAATTGAAAAACCATCAAAAAAGTAAAAGCAAGTGGACAAAAAACACACCATGTAAACATACAGGAACAATCATTAAAAAATATAAAATAATAAAATAAAACCCTGTAATTCTGGGGAGAGGGCAATAAGAGAAAAAGTTAGAGTGGTAGAATAATGAAGACAAAAATGAGAAAAATGCAGAAAGATAAACAAGGAATGGGCTTAATAAAAAGAAATAATAATAATAAAAAAAAAATGGTAACCAGGAGCAGGGAAGAGAGAAAAAGCTGAAAATTGGAACCTGGGAAGAGGAGAATAAAGAATAATAATAAAAAGGACTATATCTATGTCTATGTCTATGTCTATATCTATGTCTATATCTATATCTATATATCTATATCTATATCTATATCTATATCTATATCTATCTATCTATCTGTTTAAAACAGACTAAAACAAACAAACAAAAAAGGAAAAAAAAATCTAGGCAGGGCAAGGCACTCAGACTCTGCCCAACCATGTAGACTGGGATGGAATTCCTGCTGGCCCAGAAGGTGGGTGGGAGTGAGGGATAGCACACCTCCGTTCACAAAGAGGGTGCAGGGTCTAAGAGTAACAAGGGAAATATTGCACCTTTCTAGTCATTTGTGTCCTGAATGTCTTTGTGGTTTCTGGCAAGTGGAGTCTATTTTTAAGTCCCTGGAATCTGGGGGAATGCTGTCACTTTAAATATCCAAAATTGTCAAACAACTTGTAAACATTCAAAATGGCTGTTCCCTCTGGACAGGCAAAAGTCCACAGCTCAGACTGCTTTCCTCTTCTCTGCTTCCCCTTTTATTCACCAGCCACCAGTCCAGTCTCCCGTGCCTCCCCTCCTAACAGGGCCGATTTCTAGGTTATTTCTTAGGTTCTAACAGCACTTGACAACATTATCTAAGCTGTCCTTGATATCGGGGTTGCTGACAGACTGCAGCTCTGTATGTCTTCTTTTTCAAGGTTTTCATGCAGGTTCTTTTACTAGTTGGAGTTTAGTCCACTTCCATATCCTTCCCTTCAAAGCTCAGGGCTCCAGGATTATCTTCTGTTTCTGTGTTAATCAGTTCCCCTTTTTCTTTGTTGAAGAGGGTCTGTGCAGTCTGTCTGCCTATTCTGCCACCTTTCAGTAACAGTCAATATTTTCATTATGCTTCACCAACACTTCAAGTCAGAGGAATCAATTCTTCTGTGGTTTTCCTTATTTATTGCCAAGTTTTCACATGCATATAAAGCTGTTGAAAATAGCATGGCTTGGGATAGACACACTTTAGTCTACAAAGTGACATCTTTGCTCCTAATACTTTAAAGATGCTTTTTGCAGATTTGCCCAGTGCGGTATAATATCTGAATCTCTGACTCTTACTTCCACAGGTGTGGATTGTGGGTCCAAGTAAAATGAAATCTTTGACAACTTCAAATTTTTCTCCATTTACCATAATGTTGTTTATAGGACCATTTAGGATGATTTTAGTTTTCTTTACACTGAGGAGCAATTCATACTGAAGACTATTTGATCTTCAACAGTAAGTGCTTCAAGTTATCTTAACTTTTACCAAAGATTATTTTCATCTGCATATTGCATGCTATTAATTCATCTTCCTCCAATCCTTATTCTGCATTCTTCTTCATATAGTTCAGCTTCTTGTATTATTCACTTGGTATACATGTTGAATAAGTATGTTGAAAGGATACAACCCTGATGTACACCCTTCCTGATTTTAAGCCATGTAGTATCCCCTTGTTCTGTTCAAATGCCTGCTTCTCCTTCTATGTAAAGTTTCCTAAGGAGCACAATTAAGTGTTCTGTAATTCCCATTATTTGTAATGTTAGACATAGTTTGTCTTGATTCACACAGTCTAATTCCTTTCCACAGTCAATAAAACACAAGTAAACATTTTTGTGGTTTTGTTTGCTTTCATCCAAGATCCATCTGACGTCATCAATGATATCCCTTGTTCCACGCCCTTTTCTGAATCCAGCTTGAGTTTCCAGAATTTCCCTCTCAATATACTATTGCAGTCATTTTTGAATTATCATCAGCAAACTTTTACTTGTGTGCGATATTGATGATATTGGTCAATCATTTCCACATTTTGCTATATTGTCTTTCTTTGGAATGGTTGCAAATATCAATCTCTTCCAGTTCATTCACCAACCATCTGTCTTCCAAATGTCTTGGCATAAATGCATAAGCACCACCAGTGCTACATACTTTGGTTGAAACATCTCAGCAAGTATCCTGTCAATCCCTGGAGCTTTATTTTTAACCAATTCCAATTCCTTTAGTGCTGCTTGGGCATCTTCCTTCCATACCATTGGTTCTTGATCATACGCTACTTCTTGAAATGTTTCAACATCAACCAATTCTTTTTTATACAGTGACTGTGCATTTCTACCATCTTCTTTTAATGTTTCCTACGTCATTCAATATTTTGCCCATAGAATCCTTCAATATTACAATTGACCTTTAAATTTTTCTTCAATTCTTTCATCTTGAAGAATGGTAAGCACGTTTTTCCCCTTTGGTTTTCTAATTCCAGGTCTTTTCACATTTCATTACAACACCTTATTTTGATTTCTCAAGCCACCCTTTGAAATGTTCTTTTCATTTCTTTTACATCTTTTCATTTGCTTTAGCGTCTCTCCACTCAAGAGCAAGTTTCAGAGTTTCTTCTGACATCCAATTTGATCTTTTTTTTTTTCTTTTTTCATTCCTCTCTTTTTAATTTTTCTTTCTTCATGTGTGATGTTCCTGATGTTATCTCACAACTTGTCTAGTCTTTGTTCATTGGTGTTCAAGTCATCAAATATATTCTTCAGATAGTCTCTAAATTCAGGGGGGATATAATCAAGGTCATATTTTGGTTCTCATGGACTTAGTGGTACTGAAAGTTGTATATCAACTTGGTTGGGCCTGGCTGAGTGGCTGGGCAGCTGGAGGTAGCAGTTGAGTAGCTGTTTTGGGGATATATTGTGCTTCCCATATATAAGCAACAGCTTTGGAAATAATCTCTAGCTTATGGCTCACTTGAACCCTGTGTGTTGCTGTGCCATTGTTCAGCAACTGCCATCCTCTGCTATCCTTGAGGCTTTCAATGGACTTGAATTAGTGGCCTGCCATGTAGTTTGGTAACATCGGGACTTGTCAACCTTGGGCTTGTCAGTCTTAGCAGCCATCAGCTGTATGAGTGAAGAAAAGCCTCCAGCTTCAGTGGGCCAGGAGCAGGAAGAAGAACTGACCCTAAGGTTGAGGATTTTTCACACAGCTCCTACAACCTGGCACTTTGAACTGGGATTGAAAACCTCTAAACTGTAAGAGAATAAACTCCTGTTTGTTAAAGCTTTCCCTTTTGTGGCAAACTCTTCTCAGAGTGGCACTAGGTAACCAGAGCAAAACTTGTTTTAATTTTCTTCAGTTTCAACCTGAACTTGCATGTGATCAATGGATGGTCTGTTCCACAGCCATCTTCTACCATTATTTTGATTGATAATATTGAGCTTCCCCATCATCTTTTTTTCATAGATTTGCTATGAATAAGTCATTACTCACGCAAAATGCTATAATGGCATCTCTGGCATCATTTCTACCACCAAGACCACATTTTCCCAACACCATTGCTTTTTCTTTGTTAACAACTTTCACATTCCAATCATGAGTAACTATTTATACACATTAATTGCATATCTGGTCAATTTCAGAATGCAAAAATTAATAAAAATCTTCAATTTCTTCATCTTTACCTTTAGTGGTTGTGCATAAATTTGAATAATAGTAGTATTAATTGGTCTTCCTTATAGATGCATAGATATTATGCTCTCATTGACAGCATTGTACTCAGGATAGATCTTTATTTATTTATTTATTTTAACAGTAATGTAAAGTCATTCTTCTACATTCAGGGCTTAGTAGAGCATATGATTGTCTAATTTAAAATGGCTCATACCAGTCTATTTAAATTCACTAATGCCTAGGATTTTCATCTTTATACATTCTATTTCATTTTTCACAACTTCCTATTTTCTTAAATTCATACTTTGTGCATTCCACTTTCTGATTACTAATGAATGTTTGTGGTTATTTCTTCTCATTTTGAGTCATGTCCTATCAGCAAATGAAGGTCTTGAAATATTTATTCCTTCCACATCATTAAGGTAATGCATCTTTAAAGAGGTAGTTCCTCTCCAGTGGTATTTTGAGTGGCTTCTAGCCTGAGAGACTCATCTTCTGGCATTATATCAGACAATATTTCACTGGCATTCATGAAGTTTTCTAGTAATATATCAGAAAGTGTTTCATTACTATTCATAAGGTTTTCAGTGGCCAAATTTTCAGAAGTGAATGGCTTAGACTATGACAGACTGGAAAAAAGAAGATGGCCACAGAGAAAGACAATAGATGGATAAATGATAGATAGATAGATAGATAGATAGAGAAATAGAGAAATAGAGTAAGAATTAGTTCATGCAACTGTGGAAGTTTCTAAGTCCAAAATTTGTCAGTCATACAATAGCCAGGAAATTCTACTATTTGTATGTCTAAAGTAGTAGGCCTGATAACTCGCTGGAAATTCTATCAGAATGTTCATTTACATTCTTGAGTCAGACTCTGCTACCTAGTGAAATTTCATTGTTTGTACCTAAGGCCTTAAAATAACTGAACGAGGCCATTCTACATTATGGAGGTCAATCTTTACTATGTAAGTTAATGGATTTAATGGGTAAATTATTTCATAGCAATGTTTATGCTAGCTTTTGACTTAACAATTGGGCACCACAGCCTAACTAAGTCAAACTTAAAATTAATCAACACAACTCAGTGTTATGTTACTGGAAATGCTATGCAATAAAAATGTTTGCTGCATAAGCAATCTCAGAAACAAAAGAAATGTCAGTGTTTATTGTAATAAAAAATTGTGTCCCTATTTCACAGTCCCTATTTCTATTTTCATTAAAAAAGCAGAATTTGCAAGATTGCATATATTTTGGTAACTATGCATCCAATATGGCCATTTTGTCTTCCACTAGAAAGCTCTATGTCTATTTT
>NW_006922162.1:1337095-1343538 GCF_000298275.1 Orycteropus afer afer
TCAAACCCACCAGCCACTCCTTGGAAGGAAGGTTGGGCAATCTACTTCTGTAGTGATACTGCCTCGGCAACCCAAGGAGGGGTCGCTATGAGTCAGATACAACCTGTTGGCACATAACAACAACAACAACAGTGATTTGAAGTTGCCTGTTTTTTCAAGAAATTGTAGTGTAATTGTATTAATTCGCCAATTGCATTTTGGTTAGCTTCACCCTGATTTTTGCCCTCACTGAGATGAATTGATATAATGGATGCAGTGACAGGCTCAGCTATAGCAAGGATTGTGAAGCTGGCACAGGACCTGACAGTATTTCATTCTGTTGTTGTGGTTGTTATGTTTGTGTGTCAACTTGACTGGGCCTGGTTAAATGGATGGGAAGCTGAATGTAGTTATTCACCATGGTGATGTTTGTAATTAACTACATGGTGGAATCTATTGGAGCAGCTGAGTAGCTTCTTTTGGTATGTGGTCTGCTTTCCATATATAAGAAACAGCTTAGGGAATGGTCTCTAGCTTATGGCATGCTTGAACCCTGCATGTAGCCATGTCATTGTTCAGCAGCCTTCCATGTTCTGCCCACAGCACAGATATTATATGGAACAAATAAATCAACCATACCATGAAAAAACTCATATGCAATATGACAGAAATAAATTTATACTTATCAATAACTGCACTGAATGTGAATTGATTAAATGCATCAATCAAGACACAAAGGGTTGCATAAAGGATAAGAAAATAAGACCCATCTATATATTGTCTACAAGAGACACACCTTGGACACAAAGACAAAAATAGGCTAAAAATCAAAGGTTGGAAACAAAAATAGCAAGCAAATGACAATCAAAATAAAGCAGAAGTGGCAATACCAATTACTGATCAAATAGACTTCATGACAAAAAACACCATGACAGACAAGAAATGACATTATATAATAAGGAAAGTATAAATTAAACAACAGGATATAACCATAACAAATATTTATGTGGAGCCTCAAATACAATGAAAGAGCCTCAAAGTACATAAATCAAACTTTAACAGAACTAAAAACAAAGATAGACATCTCTACAATAATAGTATACTTAAATACACATATTTCAATGAAAGATAGAACAACTAGAAAGAAACTCAGTATAGAAACAGAAGAACTAAACAATAAAATCAACAAACTGGAACTTACAGACATAGAACAATTCAAACAACAGCAGCATGGTATGCAATCTTTTCCAGCACACATAGAACATACTGTAGAGTACACCATATGTTAGGCCACAAAGCAAACCTCAATAAATTTAAAAAACATCAAGTTACTACAAAGCATCTTCTCAGATGAAAATATTACAAAATTAGAAATCAATAATAATAACATAAAGGAAAAAAGAACAAACATATGGAAATTCAATAATACCTTCCTTAAAACTATTGGGTGATAAGGATATATAAAACAAACACTCCAAAATTTCCTTGATAGAAATGAGAATGAAAATACAACATATCAAAAATTTTTTGGGCACTGTATAAGCAGTGCTTAGAGTACGATGTATAGCAATAGATGCACACATGTAAAAAGAAGAGTCAAAATCATTACCTTAACACAACATCTCCAACAATTATAGAAAGAGCAACAAAAAAATGTACAGTCACCAGAAGAAAAGAAATAATAAAGATTTGAGCAGAAATAAATTAAATGGGGGGAAAAAAAGAAAGAATTCACAAGACCAGAAGTTGGTTCTTTGAAAACATTAATAAAATCAAGAAAGCGCTGGAAAATATAATAAAGTTAAAAAGAGAGAGTGAGAGAGAGAAAAGATGCAAATAACACAACTAAGAAATGAAATGGGTGACATTGCAAGAGAACCAAGTGAAATAAAAAGGTTAATATCAGGATATTACGAACAACTCTACTGTATGGAATTTGAAAGTCTGAAAGAAATGGACAGATTTCTAGAAACATAGTACCTATATACACTAACACAGAGTGAGGTAGAGAATTTGAACAGACTCATTATAAGAGGAGTAATTGAACAAGTCATAAAAAAACTTACTAAAAAAACAACCAAAAAATCCTCACCAAGATGGCTTTTCTGAAGAATTCTATCAAACATCAAAGAAGAGCTTACACCTATCATACTCAAACTATTCCAGAATACAGAAAAGGATGGAATACTCTCAAATTCATTCTATGAAGCAAGCATAACCTCAATATCAAAACCAGGGAAAACACCACTTAAAAAAAAATTGTAGACCAATATTCCTCATAAATACAGACACACAAAACTTCAACAAAATACTGGCCAATAGAATCCAGCACTATATCAAAAAAGTAATATACCATGACCAAGTGGGATTCATACTAGATATGAAAGGATGGTTTAACATTAGAAAAACAAACAACATAATCCATCACATAAATTAATAATTGATATAACCTAAACTCCCATTCCTGATGAAAAACTCAGCAAAATAAAAATGGAAGGGAAATTCCTCAACATAATATATAGCATATATGCAAAACCTGGAGCCAACATTATTCTCAAAAGGGTTAGACTGAAAACATTTCCCTTGCATACAGGTATCAGAAAAAAATGGCCTCTATTACCACTTCTAGTCAACATTGCCTTTGAAGTCCTAGCCAGGGAAATAAAGCAAAAATGGAAAATAAAAACATCCAAATTAGTAAGTAAGAGAAAACTATTCCTATTTGCAGATGATATGATGCTATACATGGAAAATCCAAGAGCCAATAATAAAACTAACTACTGAAATGAACTGAAAATTTTAGGAAAGTTGCAGGATACAAGAATAGCAAAAAACATTTGGATTCCTCTACATCAATGAAGAACTCTCTGAAAAAGAAATAAAGAAAACAATACCATTTACAATACCTACCAAGAAATTAGTCATTCAAAAAGAACAAGGGGATATAGTATGGTTTAAAATCAGGAAATGTGTGAATCAGAGTTGTATCATTTCACAACACTTATTGAATCTGTGTGCTGAGTAAATAATCAAAGCTAAACTATATGAAGAAGGACATGGCATCCACATTGGAAGGAAACTTATTAACATTCTGAAATATATAGAAGACAAAACTTTGTTTGCTGAAAGTGAAGAGGATTTGAAGCATTTACTGATGAAGATCAATGACTACAGCATTTAGTATGAAAGACACATTAATGCAAAGTAAACAAAAGTCTTCATAACTGGGTCAATAAGCAACATCATGACAAATTGAGAAAATATTAAAGTTGTCAGGTATTTCATTTTACTTGGATCTGCAATCAATGCCTATGGAAGCAGCAGTGAAGAAATCAAATAATGTATTGCAATGGAGAATTGTACTGCAAAACAACACTTCAACATTAAAAGCTATCACCTTGAAACTAAGGTGCACATGAATCAAGCCATGGTATTTGCAATAATGTCTTACAGTTGCAAAAGGAAGAGCAAAGAACAGATGTAATTGAATTATGGTGTTGGCAAAGAATACTGAATATACCAGGGAGTTCTGGAAGAATGAACATCTCTTTCTTAGAAGAAATACAGCTAGAATATTCCTTAAAAGTGAGAATGATGAGATTTCATTGCACCTACTTTGGATGTGACATAAGGAGGGACCAGTCCATGGAGAAGGACATTGAGCTTAGTAAAGTAGAGGGACAGTGAAAAAGACGAATACTCTCAATGAGATGGATTGCCATAGTGGCTGTAGCAATGTGTTCAAACACAGCAATGATTGTGAGGATGGTGCAGGACCAGGTAATATTTCTTTCTGTTGTACAGAAGGTTGCTATGAATCAGAAATGACTCAAAGGCACCTAACAACCACAAAGATAGAATATTTAGGAATAAATTTTACAAGGGACACACAAGAACTATACAAAGAAAACTACAAAACATAACTACAAGAAACTATAAGAGACCTATATAAATGGAATAATTACCATACTCTTGGATAGAAAGACTGAACGTCATGAAAATTTCAGTACTACCCAAAGCAATTTATACTTTCAATGCAATCCCAATCCAGATTCCATCAACATTCTTTGTTGTTGTTGTTGTTATGTGCCGTCGAGTCAGCCCCAACTCATAGCGACCCCTCCTTGGGTTCCCGAGGCAGTTATCACTACGGAAGTAGGATTGCCCAACCTTCCTTCCGAGGAGTGGCTGGTGGGTTTGAACCGCCAGCCGTCAGGTTAGCAGGCAAGTGTCTTAGCCACTATGCTACCAGAGCTCCTTCAACATTCTTTAAGGACATAGAAAAACCAATCACTAATTTTATGTTGAAAGGAAAGAAACTTTGTATAAGCAAAGCACTACTGAAGAACAAAGTAGGAAGTCAGACTCTCAGATCTCAAAACTGCTGTACAGACATTGTAGTCAAAGCAGTCTGGTATTGGTACAACAACAGACATGCAAACCAGTGGAATAGAATTGAGAACCCAGAATTATACACATCAACATATGGTCAGCTGATCTATGACAAAGGGTGGAACTTGATTCAACAGGGAATAGATAGTTTCTTTTACAAATGCTGCTGGCAAAGCTGGTTATCCATTTGCAGAAAAATGAAACAAGATCCATACCTCACACCATAGACAAAAACTAACCCCAGATGGACCAAAGACTTAAATGTGAACACTAAAATTATAAAGTTCACCAAAGAAAAAGTAGGAGCAAACATAGTGGCCCTAATTTATGAAATAAATAGACTATCAAGCAATGACCAAAATGAATGAACATCAAAAGATAAACAAGATGCCTGGAACCTCCTAAAAATTAAATTCATACAACCATCAAAAGATTTCTCTGTAAGAGTAAAAGGAAAGCCTATAGATTGGGAAAAAATACTTGTCAACACCATATCGAACAAGGAATTTATCTCTAAAATTTATAGAAAACTTCAACATGTCAACATCAAAAAGACAATCTAATTCAAAAATGCGCAGAGGACATGAACAGGTATTTCACCAGGGAAGATAATCAGGCAGCCAACAGGCACATGAAAAATGTTCACGATCATTAGCCATTAAAACCCAAAAAACCAAACACAGTGCTGTTGAGTTGGATCCGACTCATAGTGACCCCTCCTTGGGGTCTACAGAAGTAGGTTGCCCAGTCTTCCTTCTGAGGAGTGGCTGGTGGGTTTCAACTGCCAGCCTTCTGGTTAGCAGTCAAATGCCTTAGGCACAATGCCACCAGATCTCCTGCTAGTGAGATGCAAATCAAAACAACAATAACGTATCATCTTATTCCAGCAATAACAGCAAAGTTCAACAAGACAGAAAAGACAAATGCTGGTGATTGTGTAGAGAGATTCGAACTCTCATACACTGCTCATGGGACTGTAAAATCATACAACCACTCTGGAAAAAGGTATGGACGATCCTTCAAAAGTTGGAAGTTGGCATACCATTTGATTGTTTAATCCCACTACTAGATATATCTCCTAAAGAAGTGAGAGCCAGACATCAAGAGATATGTACATATCCATGTTCATCACAGCACTATTCACAATAGCAAAGAGATGGAAACAGCCTGTCCATCAACTGATGAATGGATAACCAAACTATGGTACACACATACAATGAAATGCTATTCAATATAAAAGAATAATGAAGAATAAGCAAAACACCTCATAATGTTAATCAATTTTGGGGACATTATGCTGAATGAAGTAAGTCAATCACAGAAAGACAACTCTTGTATGAGTCCACTGTTATAAAAAATTAAGGAAAAGATTTACATATAGAAGGAAACTTTCTTTGTTATCAGGGATGAGAGAGGATCTGCTGCTAAAGATCCACTGCCATTGAGTTGATTCTGACTCATAGTAACCCTATAGGACAGAATAGAACTGCCCATAGGGTTTCCAAGGTTATAAATCTTTATTTAAACAGGATACTCCTCTTTCTTTCACAGAACAGCTGGTGAGTTTGAATGACTGACATTTTGGTTAACAGCTGAATACTTTTATCATTACTCCAGGAGTGCTCCTTATGGGTGGGCAGGGGAGTAAAGATTGCTATGTAGGTAAGAAACATGTATGATTTGGGTGAAGGAAAAGGAAATATACAAAACACTGGTGACCAATACAATAGGATTAAGGAAAAGGAAGACATGAAGAGGTGTGCTAGGGGTACAGACATGGTTACATAAAAAATACTATATTATCAGTAATAAAATGCATTAATCCATGAGTGGAAAAAATAGGTAGACAAGCATGATAATCAGGTGTGGATAGGTGGATAGGAAAATACCCATAAGGAGCTCTGGTGCAGTAATGCCTAAGGCATTTGACTGCTAAGCAGAAGGTTGGCTGTTCAAACCCACCTTCTGCTTCAAGGAAGGAAGATGGGCTAATCTACTTTCTTAAAGATTTATTGCCTTGGAAATCTGATGGGGGTGATTATGAGTCAGAATCAACTTGATGGCAATAATGT
>NW_006922162.1:1343747-1346360 GCF_000298275.1 Orycteropus afer afer
TTTTTTTTTTTTTTTTTTTTTTAACAATTTCTATCTGTTTCATTTGGTTTATTAGGTCTCTGTTGTAGAGGGAGAGTGTGGAGTGTGTATCTAGTTGTCATCTTAACAATCTTCCCCACAGTTATCTTTTCAATAGGATAGATTTCTGTTGCCTTTTTTCTTGCCCTGTTGCCAGGTCATTGGCCCCTGCCCATGAGTTGGTAAAGCCACCATATATGGGAAAATGCATACATTAAACCTACCTAGCTGACTTGTCTTTACCTTCTTCAGTTAGTGTCTTTCCATCTGCTAGTAATTGCCTCTTAACTGGAAATCTCCTGTCCAAAATATCAGCCATTGTTGTTGAGTTGTGATCACAGGCTTTTGGCATAAGCAGACATCTATGTTCTGCCCAGGATTACTGTGCAGAGAATTTATCCATATCAGCATTTCAGACTGTGAAATTCACAACTTGTCTGGTTTGGGGTATTAATGGTTCCCATTTAACATATCCAATCAAGACTTGGCTTGAGGGTGGATTTATGTGATTTCTGTTTTACAATAGTAGGGCTAGACTGGGGAATCTTTGTTCAGTTATATACAATAATTATTTCTATAATACATTCAAGTAGAAGAGAAACAACTGCTTAACAGAAACATTTCAGTTTTCCTCCAAACTTTTCTTTTCTGTCATTTGATCATTTTACTTAGTCATTCATATGCATGTAGCCTTAGGTCTCTGGCCTGGATTTGAACCAAAAAACATTGACTCCCTTGTCATTCTTTTCCTAAGTGATTCCAGGTGGGCCTTTTCACTAAGTGCTTTGTTTTCCTCATTTCCTAGTAACCATTATCTGTGAATCACACTATTCTCCTTACTACTTTGACTGTGATTTCCATTATGGCAACCAAACTTATCTTGTCTTTGGTGATAGAGTGCTATTACTTGCCCCTTACAGTCTGGTAACAAATTATCCCAGTTGTATTTCAGTTTCCCAGTACCAACGCAGGATTTATCCCTGTAAAACTGACCTACAGAGAGGAGCCACTACATAGTTTTTCAATGAAGCTATTCTAATCTCACAAATTTATTCCACATAATTGTGAAAGTTGTCACTGTTGGATATTCTTGGTATTTTTGCACAAGTTTACATGATAAATCCTTTCTAACATTCCAATTTCTATAAGCTTCTAGATAGATTATATTATAGTATAACATGTCCATCTGGCACTTCAATTTTATCTATTGTAGCCCCTCTTTTGGTCTATATTTCAGTCAACCAACAGAACAAATTGTTAGAGCCCTTTCTAACTACATGACGAAACATTAAATGCAAAATCTCTGCTTAGTGATCCCACATCAATAAATTTTGCCTGATCCAACTTTATGTTCTATCTACCTTTATCTCACATCATGTATATCCATTTCCACAGATATTTTCCAGATTTATATCTGCAGAAATTAGAAACAAACATGGCGTTCTTTTGGCGAGTAGGGCAACACTTCATGGGTCACACCTTGTTCCTTAATTTATGGAGTACAGGTTTTTAGCTATAGTTATAGATCTTGAAATAAAGAAAGATGGTTGGGGTAGAGCTTCAGAGAATAAACTGTCTTGCAAGGAAACTACCTCAGTAGAAGTCTTTACAGATTCCTCATATAATACAGAGTTAATCTTCCAGGAAGGAATTGGAAAGACTACTTCCATTGTGGAAAACAAAACAAAACAAAACAAACAAACAAACAAAAAAACAAATAAAAACTTTTGAAGTGAATTTCAGAGCTCAGACTCCAGTTTTTTCAGGATTTGCATATGTGTTTCAATTTCAATTTTCAAGATCCCATTACTTACCATGAAATATCACCATTTTAGCAACAGAAATCCTGGGAAACTGAATTATATTTGCATTGTAATTTGTAGCATGGGATACTGTGTTTGGTTCAGCAACTTCAGCTCTGTGCATATAGGTTATAAATATTTGTTTTAGGGTACACATAGAAACTTTCAAGAAATTTACCAGCACTTGATGATGGAATTTGAAGCCCTAAGCAGTCTTTTCTTTCCATACCTTGTTTATCAAAATTTGGCATAAAATCCAATGTCATTATAGACTTCATTTGAACAAAAGTATCAAATACGTTGTCATTCAGAATGTTATCTCCTATAATTATTTCATTAGAAGTATCCAGTGGTGGCAATATTTTGCATATCTCTACTTGCACATCATGACACAAATTATCAGAGCCCTCCTTCCTATTGAAAATAGTCATTAATGTTTTCAAATGATAAAATTTGAGAACCAAGTCTTTATTCTCTAGAAAAAATTCAGAAAATGAATTCTTAAAAATGATATTTTTATAGAACCACTTTATTACCAAAATATGTTAGCCATTGTTCTCTAGAGAAACAGCGTCAATATCAGTTTAAAAAAAAAAAAAAAAAACTCATGCCATTGAGTTTGATCTGACTCATAGTGACCCCTCCTTGGGTTTCTGAGGTGATATCACTACAGAAGTAGATTGCCCATTCTTTTTTCCAAGAAGTGGCTGGTGGGTTGACCACCAGCCTTCTGGTTAGCAGTCAGATGCTTTAGGCACTCTGCCACCAGAGCTCCCAGTATATGCATATGTAT
>NW_006922162.1:1346655-1365029 GCF_000298275.1 Orycteropus afer afer
AAATTATAGCAACCCTCACTGGGTTTCCAAAGCTGTAAATCTTTATGGAAGATGACTCTTCATGTTTCTTCCATGGAGCAGTTAGTGGGTTTGAACAACTGATATTTTGGTTAGCAACTTTAAATATCATATCATATCTATATCTATATAGGTAAGATGTATTGCTCTATCTATCTGTATTCATATATCTACATTTATGTATTTGTCTGTCTATCAACTATCTATCTATCTATCATCTATCATCTTTCTACCTATATTCCTGGTGGTGTGATGGTAAAGAACTCAGCTGCTGATCAAAAATTGGTGGATCAAACCCAACCAGTGACTTTATAGGAGAAAGACTTGGCAATATGCTCCCATAAAGATTACAACCTAGGAAATTTTATGGGGCAGTTCTATTCTGTCACATAGGATTACTATGAGTCAGAATTGATTCAATGGCATCTATATATATCCATATATATATATATTCATGGGAGCTCTGGTGGCATAGTTAGCACTTGACTGCTAACCAGAAGGCTGGTGGTTCAAACCCATCAGCCATTCCTCGGAAGGAAGATGGGAGAATCTATTTCTGTAGCGATACTGCCTCGGAAACTCAAGGAAGGGTCGCTATGAGTCGGGTCTGACTCAACGGCACTTAACAACAACAACAACAACATATACATCCATGCATATATAGAGAGAGACAGAAACACAGAAACAAGCAGAGAAAAAAAGAGATTTATTTTATAGAATTGGCTCATTTCATAGCAGAGACTGAAAGTTCAAAATCTGCACCTAAAGTGACAGCCTGAAAACATAGGCAATCTTCTGTCCACAACTGGTAAACCAGATGGCCAACTAGAAATTCCAACAGAATATCTATTTATAGTCTTGAGGGATAATTTGTCTGTCTATGGAAACTTCTTTGTTTGTTCCTAGGCCTTCAAATGATTGGTTGAGACTAAACAACTTTATAAAATATAATGTTTTACTTAGATCACCTGACTTACATGTTACTGAAATGTAAATTCCCACACTACACTAGCTAGATTAGTGTTTGACCAAACAACTGGGCACCATGTCTTAGCCAAGATGACACATAAAATTAACCATAACCCTCAGTATTGTTTAATTGGAAATGCTATGCAATAAAATTTTTATAATTGCAATTTTACACATAAAGGAAGTGTCAATGTGATTACAATTAGTGACAAATGTGCCTATAACAATAGATCAATGTACTTAGAAGTATAATTTCAATATTTAGTATGTTTTAGTAACTATGTATCCAAATTGGCAAAATATTTTGTCTTCTACTAGAAAGTTCTGTGCCTTCTTCAAGGAAACTATAGGGATTATGGGTCTCCATATTTGTACAAACCTATATGAAAATCTACTTAATAAATTTTTTAGACATTTTATCTTCTTAATATAAAGGATGGATCAAAAGAATAGTAATATTAATAGAAAAAAAATATTTTATTAAAAGTACATGGAGATAATAATGCCTGCTAACAAATGATGTGGTTTGAACCCACCAGCTGTTCCATAGGAAAATATGTGGCAGTAACCTTCCTTAAAGATTATTACAGCCTTGGAAACACTATGGGACACTTATAATATTTCCAATAGGATCATAATAAGGTGGTATTGACTCGACACCACAAAGCAACAATAATAAATAATAATATATAATTTTAATCTTAAAATTTTATCCAAATGATTTACATTTTATAAATAATTTTTATTTAAAAATTATTTTTCCAGATTATGAAAAACAGCATAAAGTAATATTGATCTCTCTTACCAACCTCACTTTTTTTCAGAAAAGAAGTTAATATGTTAGTGTTATTTTTATGAAGAGTTTTCACATGTTATTCTACATATTTGAAGACATATTTTAAATATATGGTTGAATAAATTATTCTTTTTTTATAATTGAAAATAATTTCAAAATAAAATCATAGTTTGTTTACTCTGACATTCCAGATTATTCTAAAGATTAATATTTACCAAAATTTGAGTCTAGCACTTACGCTTGAGACATCAGGGAATGTGCATTTTTGTATGGGAAAAAATACCAATATATGGATATAGTACTCTTTTATGTTGACAAATAATAAAGTGACTGTCAATTAGAAATTAAGTCAGGTTCTCAATCTTGGAAATAGGTCATAAAGCTAATTTTGAAGTACTTTGAACTTGACTCATCAAAATAGCAATGTCTTGAAATAACGATCTTATCATTTTCCTCAAGAGCATTCTGCTTATAATTCTCCTTACAGCTTCCTTTATCTGCTTATTCCAAAGACTGTAGATAATAGGATTTAGGAAGGGAGGAATTATAGAGTAGAATACAGAAATGATCATGTCCTGAATTGTGGGTGAGTTGGAGGTTGGCTTTACATACACAGCAGCGGCTGAACTGATGAAGACTGTCACCACAAGAATATGTGGAACACAGGTGGAAAAAGCCTTTCCTCATCCTCTGATTGGAAACTTGAGCACAGTAGAAAATATGTGAATATAAGACAGGATGATGAAGAAAAAACAGCCACATCCAAAAATGACTGTAGAGACAAAAATTATAATCTCATTGATGAAAGTGTCAGAGCAAGAGAGCTTCAGCAGAGAAGGTACATCACAGAAGAATTGATGGACCATGTTGGACTGACAGAAGGACAGCTGGAATGTGATACCTGTGTGGAATCCTGAGTATACCAGACCACTGATTAAGGAGACCAGAGACATCTGGACACAGACCTTGGGGTTCATGATCACAGGGTAGTGGAGAGGCTGGCAAATAGCCACATAACGGTCATGGGCCATAATAGTGAGGAAAAGCAGTTCTACAAAAGCAAAAAATAATAAAAGGAAGATCTGAGCTGCACATCCAGGCTTGGAAATTACCCTGTTATCAAGCAGGAATAGGACACATGCCTTGGGTACAATGACTGAAATGAAGCACATGGCCAGGATAGACAGATTCCTAAGGAAAAGATACATGGGAGTGTGAAGACTCTGATCAAGGGTGGTTACTGTCACAATGAGAAGGTTCCCGAGAAGAGTTGCCAAGTATGTCAGTAGAAATAGCATGGCATGCAAGACTCTGAGTTCCCATACATCAGAAAATCTTGTAAGCAAAAATTCAGTCACTTTGGTAGAGTTAGGCATCTTTAGGTGCTTCACTTGGACAGGAGAGACAAAGGCAAATAAACCCTAAAAATTCAAAGAATCAATATGTGGAAAATATTAGCATAGGTATATTTCTTGTCTTACATTTATCCAATTTTACTCTTTGTAATAGATATTAGATATCATCAAATATTACATTGTCTTTTGCTCCTTCATTCTCATTGTTCATGTAACATATATTCAAGGTAGTAGTATTAAAGTTAATTGTGTGCCCATCCTTGCAAAAATTTCTATCATCTACTATACGTACAATGTGCATATTAGAAGTCAAGTTTGCCTAGAATATTAGTTGAGTTACTATAAATTATTTCTAGACATGTTGACCCATCCAAATGACTCTATACATGTTAAAACTTATTATTGGCTGATGACCAATTGGAATTTGAATAGAGATTGGAGGTTATTATTTTACAAGATCTCTCATAAGTCTACATGCAGTCCAACATCTACATACAGGTAGAAAAATTATTTTTATCTTCACATACATCATCATAATTTTTGTACCGATTTTATTTGGAAATTTACCTTAAATAATTTCCTTTCTCTGATAATCACTTTTAGTGGCTATATATATCTCTTTCCAGCAACTATTTACATGTACTCTTTATTTTAGTATTTGGTTCTTAAAATCATTCTATTTTAAAAAAAAAAATTGGTGACTTTATATTGTTTCTTTCATATTGTAGACATCTTAATCAACAAAGTGAATCATATTAACATCTAGTTTTATTTATTTAGAATACTGTATATAGTTTACAGGAGCTCTGGTAGTGTAGTGCCTAAGGCACTTGACTGCTAACCAGAAGGTTGGCGGCTCAAACCCACCAGCCACTCCTCAGAAGGAAGATGGGGCAATCTACTTCTGTAGCGATACTGCCTCAGAAACCCAAGGGGATGTCCCTATGAGTCGGGTCTGACTCGATGGCACAAAACAACAACAATTTGTAGTTTACATTATTAACACATTACATATTGTAATTATCATTGTAACTCTGAAAATTGGAATGTATCATACACAACTTTAAAATAAAAACCTGGGTCATGAAAGATGAAGGACATTATTAATCCATGGAACTGTAATCAAAAGAGCATGCATTCAAATCAAGGTTTGTCTCAAATGGCACATTCCCATATAGCCTTCACCAGAAATCCTGATCCTACTGAGAACATCACTGCTTCTCACAATACAAAACATGACCATCATGCAAGCTGAGTATTTATTTTTTTTAATTACATTTCTGCTTTCCAAGTAATTTGGAAACCACAAAAGAACTAACCTTAGATTAATTTTAAATCACGACAATCTGGGATTAATATGATACATAACTCCATTAATTTCCTACAGATTAAGAAATAAATTGACCATAAAAATGCCCAAAACCATATTTCTATACAGCTTCATATTTCTTGATGTTAAAAAACAATGTATTATGACTTTAATACAAGACAATTTATTTTATCCTATTGAATAGAACAAAATATTGATGTTGCTATGCCTCAATGTGGTTTTACTTTAAAACCTGTAAAAACTCCTAAAATAATTATATACTAAAATTTAAAAAATCTCAGTATAAAATAATGCTTATTTATTTCCACTCATTTTTTCTTCTTGAAATAGATTTATCCACATCTATGGTAATAACTATGGTTAATTCACCAACTTTAGTCTTCATTGTCTCTTCCACTTGTACTGTGTTCTCCATTATTAAGTCTTTTATATAAATCATTTTTAAATGATTTAATGATTCCATGTGCTCCTTAAAATTACATAAATAATTCCTCTATTCAAAATATTTATTTCTTATCTCCAATTCTTTTATTTACTAACTTTTTTCTCTTATCTCTTTTCTTTAGCCTTTTTCAATTGTGTTGAATTAACTCGATGGTAAGATATTTTTGTTTGTTTGTTTGTTTTTATCATATCTATCCTTCTTTATTTTGTGTTGAAGCTTTATGTTTCTCTTTGCCATCAAATACCATCTCATTCCAATAGCATGTTCACTTCAAAATCAAACGTCAGCTCTCTCAGTTTTCAGATTTTTAGATCTCCTCCACAACTGGTGTATACTACATGGGTTTCCTCCACTAGTGCCACATCACTACTCTCTTGTTATGCTCCTGTTATTTTTATAGCCACTGATTCCATTAAAAATGCATAGGGATCCTTCATTGTTAACATCCTTCCTTATTAACCAGTTTAAAATTGTGTCATTATTAATTGTAAAATTTTCAGTTTGGAATTCCCCCTTTCAACCTCTTTCTACTCCACTTCCTTTTTTTTTTTTCTGTTCTTTTATTTTGCTGTTATCTCTTCTTCCAACTGTATCTCTCTCCCCTCTCGCAGGCTTTTGAAACCTCATTCATGTTTCCTTCTTATTCCTTACTGAGATTATAATCAGTAGCTGTCATAGCCTGCCAAGTCTGTAAGATCTATCTCAGACAATTATTTTCAAATTTAAACCATCCTAAATGATCTCAAATATAATTCATGCCTTTCTGGTTTCTCCTAATGCCATACATACTATTGCTTTTAATCAATAAAAAAGAAAGGGTAAGCTCATTCAGTATGCAACATCTGCTAATGTAGTTTTCTACTAAAGAAATAGGAATTAATATAAAATGTTCTGAAATTGATTGAAAGACATTGTAAACTTGAAACTATTGTTTTACCTGTAGACTTACAGGGCTTACCCTGTGTATGATAGTCTTTGGGTGACTAGAATATTGCAATGATGAGCTTGCCCTTTTATGCAAAGACTTGAGGGATGCATTTTTCAACCTGAGGAGTTGGCAGGTATATTTTTTCATTAATGTATTTGATAACTTATTTATTCACCAACACATTCATCCAGACTTAAATTTATTTATAGTTAACTTTATCTTTCAAAATATTTTGGATGACTTTTGCAGATACAGGTCTTGAAGGTGAGGAATAACTCATGAAAAAATGATTGCATACTGTTTCATAATATGCTATGAAAAATCACCGGATTATTAGCTAAAGTACTGGATTATGCATGCATTTTACTATCTGACAGTTTCATTTGTTCATTTTGTAGCACCTGATAGTTTTCAAAGCTATAATCTTTATGGAAGTAGATTGCCCAGTCTTCCTTCTGGATAATATAGCATGGTGATTGGCAAAGGGAATAAATAGGCATACATGTTGTGAAATTATTAATTGAATAGCAATAATATGAATTATATTTTAGGTAACTATAATATACAAGAATTAAACTGTTCAAGTATAAATTTTAACCAGAACTCTGTGGATCATGTGCAGAGCCACTCAGACCACTGCCTACATTGCTGGCATCCGTTCACTCTGTGCTTCTGTGAACAGCTATCAATTCTATTTCAAATGCTGGGAATAAAATTTTAATGGAATGAATAAAATAGAAGGGGGTGGTCTCATTGTGTGAATAATTCCTTCTATCTGTATTTTCTATTCTCATCTCATTAAATGTCTCTTTCAAAAAACAACAAACAAAAGAACAGTGTAGAAAAGAAGTGAGAGTAATTCAGGAGAAGGAAAGGGGGGAAGTAATAATGGTAAAGACTTACGAGTTAATACTATCTTTTCTTAAACTTGATATATAAGGCAGGACAGCTGGTAATGATCCAATGATGTTTAAGGTACAGGCAAAGATCAGTGGACATATGTGCTTGAGATAACTGACATACTAACAAAACTCTTCAGTTTTATAACAAAACTCTCTCTGTTAAGGGAACTTAAAAAAAAAATGTAGGGATGATCATTGCAGTCGAGGAAACCCATGAGAACACTGCATGGGCCACTCAAGAATAGCCAGTGCCCAGGAGTAATTGCTGTGAGATAATTGGCTCTAGACTGTGAGGGAATAGGACCCAAGTAAATATGATGAATGAATACAACTTTCCTGTATCAAGAAATCTTCATATATTTGAATAGCTGGAAGAAATTGATGAAGGTAAATGAGACAATAATTTAAACACAAACAAAATTGTGATTTCCCTGATATCCTCTAAGACTCTTTAGGTCAAATGCTTGTGAACCTCGTAGACAGAGTAACAGAGGAGAGACCCAATGCCCGGCCTTAACCCAATCCTAGGAAACTGTATTTCCCCCTCATTCTCTTGGTTTCTCTCAGAGAAATGGAATTATTTCACTAGCTGGGCCAAATTTACAAGTTTTGTAATGGGGTACATGACAAAATAGCCCTTCTAAATTTGTCCAAGTTATCTACATATGGGATCAAATGTTATTTATCAGCCCAGTGAGGAAGTTCTCTCCAGTGACCTGTGAGCTCTGTGATCCCAAGTGCAAAGTTTCATCTCCTGTGCCTCAGCTTCTTCATTTGTTTTGTTAATAAGGTTAATTAATCACTTTCATGGCCTTTTGAAAATATGACTCAGTGGAATCTGTAAAGCATTTAAGCTGGTACCTGGCACATGATGCATATTAGGAGGTGTTGTAAATTCAGTCAAATACTACCAGAAGAAGAGAAGGTTTTCCCAGTTCTTAGAGGTGCACCTCCACTACTAACCTGTCACTTTGTCATACAGTAGTGGTTTGCATGTTGCTGTGAGGCTGGAGGCTACACCACCAATAATTTGAATATCAGAGGGGTAAACACCATAATTGACAATGGCAAAGACTACTGAAAATAACATGGACTGCTAGAGGCACAAAGAAATTTATCCTGGAAGAAGTGCAGCATGAGTACTCCTCAGCAGTGAGAATGGTCAGACTTCATCTCACCTACTTTGGTCCTGGTGCCGTATCTCTTTGTCACTGTAGAGGAATTCCAAACCAAACCAAAATCACTGCCATAGAGTTGATTTCAACTCATAGTTCCTTGGGTTTCTGAGCCAGTATCTCTTTGACTGGAAGCTCTGGTAGCATAGGGCCTAAGGCACTTGACTGCTAACCAGAAGGCTGGTGGTTCAAACCTACCTGCCACTCCTCAGAAAGAAGGTTGGGCAGTCTACTTCCGTAATGATACCACCTTGGAAACCCAAGAAGGGGTTGCTATGAGTTGGGTGTTACTCAATGGCACACAACAACAACAATAACAATCTCTTTGACCATAGATTGTCCAGTCTGCCACTCCTCGGAAGGAAGATGGGACAATCTAATTCTGTAGCAATACTGCCTCAGAAACCCAAGGTGGGGGTCACTGTGAGTTGGGTCCGACACAATGGCACATAACAACAACAACAACAACCTTCCGAGGAGTGGCTGGTGAGTTTGAACCACCAACCTTCTGGTTAGCTATCAAATGCCTTAGGCACTACAACACCAGAGCTCTCGGTAGAGGAATTCAAGTGAGTGTTTTATATTGATCATATATCCTTCCACTTTGCAAATTTTTCAGTTAGTCCAGTAGTTGCCTTGCTGAGTCTCTGGGATTTTCAATATATAGGATCATGCTGTCTACAAACAGAGATAGTTTTACTTATTCCTTAATAATCTGAATGATTCTATTTCCCTTTCTTGCCTTATTGTCCTGCCTAGGACTTCCAGTGTTGATTAGAAGTGGTGACAGAGGGCATCCTTGTCTAGTACCTGTATGGAAGGGGAATGCTTTCAGTCTCTGTCAAGAATAATATTGTATGTTGGTTCTACATATATTCCCTTTATTGTTGCTGTTGTTGCTAAGTGTTGTTGAGTTGACTCCAACTCATAGTGATTGTATGCACAACAGAATGAAACACTGCACATTCCTGTGTCAGTCTCACAATCTTTGGTATACCTGAGTTCATCATTGCAGCCACTGTGCCAATTCATCTCTTTGAGGACCTGCCCCTTTTTGATTAACCCTCCACTTTACCAAGCATGATATCCTTTCTAGGAAATGGTCCCTTTGGACAACATGATGAAAGTAAGTGAGACCAAGTCTGGTCATTATCACTTCCAAGGAGCATTCCAGCTGCACTTCTTACAGGACAGATCTGAGTTCTTCTGGCAGTCCATGGTACTTTCAGTATTCTTCACAAACAGTAGGACTCAACATCATCAACTCTTCTTTGGTCTTCCTTATTCATTGTCCAGCTTTCACATTCATATGAGACGATTGAAAACACCATGGCTTGGGTTTGGCACACCTTAGTCTTCAAGGAGACATCTTTGCTCTTCAGTACTTTAAAGAGGTCTTTTGCAGTGGATTTGCCCAGTGCAATATGTCTTCTGATTTCTTGACTGCTCCTTCCATTGATGTGTATTATAGAAGCAAGTAATATGAAATCTTTGATAATATCAATCTTTTCTCCATTTATCATGATGCCGCTTATTTGTCCAGTTGTAAGAATTTTTGTTTTCTTTATGTTGACATGTAATCCATACTGCTGGCTGTAGTCTTTAATCTTCACCAGTAAGGGCTTCAAGTCATCTTCACTTTCAACAAGCAAAGTTGTGTCATCTGCATTTTGCATGTTGTTAATGAGTCTTCCTCCAATCCTGATGTCACGTTCTTCTTCACATAATGCAGCTTCTCAGAATATCTGTTCAGCATGCAGACTGAATAAGTATAGTGAAAAGATACATCCTTGACACATTCCCTTCTTGATTTTGAACCATATCCTCCTCTTCTGTTCGAAAGACAGCCTCCTGATCTATGTACAGGTTCTTCATGAGTACAATCAAGTGTTCTGGAATTCCCATTTTTCTCAGTGTTATCCACAATTTATTATGATCCACACAATCAAATGTTTTTGCATAGTTAATAAAATATAAATAAACATCTTTCTGGTATTCTTTGCTTTCAGCTATGATTCATTTGACATCAGCAATGATATCCCGAATTCCATGTCCTCTTCTGAATCCAGCTTGCATTTCTGGATGTTCTTTGTCATATACTGCTGCAACTGTTTTAGAATTATCTTCAGTAAGACTTTACTTGCATGTGATATTAATGATATTGTTCAATAATTTCCACATTCTGTGAGATCACCTTTCTTTGGAATGGGCACAAATATGGATCTCTTCCAGTCAGTTGGCCAGGTAGCTGTCTTCCAAATATCTTGGCATAACCAAGTGAATGCTTCCAGCGTGGCATCCATTTGTTGAAACATCTCAATGGGTATCCCATCAATTCCTGGCGCCTTGTTCTTCACCAGTTCCTTCAGTGCAGCTTTGACTTCCTCCTTCAATACCATTGGTTCTTGATCATACGCCATCATCTGAAAAGGATGAACATTGACCTATTATTTTTGTTACAGTAACTCTTTATTCTTTCCATCTTATTTTGGTGCTTCCTGCATCATTCAATATCTTGCCCATAGAATCTTTTAACACTGCATCTCGAGGCTTAAATTTTTTCCTCAGTTCTTTCAGCTTGAGAAATGCTGAATATGTTCTTCCCTTGCGGTTCTTTGACTTCAGGTCTTTGTACATTTTATTATAGTAATTGGCTTTGTTTGTCTGCTCATGCTACTCTTTGAAATTTTTCATTTAGTTCTTTTATCTTGACATTTCTTCCATTTGCTTTAGCTACTCTCCACTCAAGGGCAAGTTTCAGAGTCTCTTCTGACATCTGTTTTGGTCTTTTCTTCCTTTCTTGTCTTTTTAATGACCTCTTGGTTTCTTCATGTATGATGTTCTTGATGTCATCCCACAATTCCTCTGGTTTTCAATCATTGGCCTTCAATGAGTCAAATCTATTATTCAAATGGCCTCTAAATTCAGGAGGGGTATTATCAAGGTCATATCTCAGCTCTTGTGGACTTGTTTTAGTTATCTTCAGTTTCAACTTGAACATGCATATGAACAATTAATGGTCTGTTCCACAATCAGCTTCTGGCCTTGTTTTGGCTGAAGATATTCTCTATTGCCTCTTGCCACAAATGTATTCAATCTCATTCCTGGTGAAGTCCATGTGTACAGTCATTGCTTATGTTGTTAAAAAAAGGTATTTGCAATGAATGAGCCTTTGGTATTGCAAAATTCTATCATGTGATCTCCAGCATTATTTCTATTACCAAGGCCATATTTTCCAACTACTGGTAACTCTTCTTTGTTCCTAAGTTTTGAATTCCAGTCACAGTGACAATCAACACATCTTGATTGCATGTTTGATCAATTTAAGATTGCACAAGTTGGTAGATATCTTCAATTACCTCATCTTTGGCTTTGATGGTTGGTGAGTAAATTTGGAGAATAGTGATATTAACAGGTCTTTCTTATAGGTGTATGTATATTATCCTATTACTGATAGTATTGTACTTCAGGATAGATCTTGAAACAGTCTTTGTGACAATGAATGCTGCACCATTCCTGTTCAATTTGTCACTCCCTGCATAGCAGATCATATGGTTGTATGATTTAAAATGGTCAAAACCAGTCCATTTCAGCTTACTGATGCCTAGGATATTGATCTTTATGTGTTCCATTTCATTTTTTACAACTTCTAATTTTCCTAGATTCATACTTTGTACATTCCATGTTCCAATTATTAATGAATATTTGCAGCTGTTTCTGCTCATTTTGAATCATGCCGCATCAGCCAATGGAGGTCCCGAAAACTTTACTCTATCCATATCATTATAATTTTCTCAACTGTGAGGAGTCACCTCTTCTCCAGTCAAATATTGAGTGCCTTTTGACCTGATGGGCTCATCTTCCAGAATTATGCTGGACAGTGTTCCTGAGCTGTTCATAAAATCTTCTAGCAATATATCTGACAGTGTTTCACTGCTATTCATAAGGTTTTCACTGGCCAGTTGTTTGAGAAGTGGATAGCCTCTTCCTTCTTCTGAGTCTGTCTAAGCCCAGAAGCTCCACTGAAACCTGTCCAGCATGCATAACTCTGCTGGCATTTTGCAACACAGTGTCATAACCTCCAGTCTCATAGCAATACTTAAGCCACCACAGGACGACAAACTGACAGACACGTTCATCTCCCTTAGTTGTTCCTAACCCCTCTGCACCTGTCTACCTCAGGCCCTGGCCTTAATATAGAGCCACACCCAAGTGAAAAACAGCCTCTAAGCCCCAGGCCCACCTACCTTAGTCCCTGAACTTAATAAAGAGCCACATACAAGTGAAAAGCAGCCTCCAAACCCTAGGCCTGTCTATTTCAGTCCCCAGACTTAATATAGAGCCAAACTCAAGCGAAAACAGCCTCCAAGCCCTGGGCCTACCAACCTCAGTCCCTGGCCTTAATAAAGAGCCACACCCAAGCAAAAAGCAGCCTCCAAGCCTTGGGCCTGCCAACCTCAGCCCCCTGCCTTAACATACAGCCACATTTAGTTGAAAAGCAGCCTCCAAGCCCCCAGCCTGCCTACCTCAGGCCCTGGCATTATTATAGAGCCATCCCCAAAGTAAAATCAGCCCCCAAGCCCATTGCCTGTGTACTTCAGGTCCCAGCCTTAAAAAAGAGCCACACCCAAGTGAAAAGCAGCCTCCAAGCACCAGACCTCCTAAACTGTAAGATAATAAATTTCTGTTTGTTAAGCAATCCAATGGTGTTATTTCTGTTACAGCAGCACTAGAGAACCAAGACAGGCACCTTTAAAAGTGTCAGGTTTTCAAATAAACTGAATTTTGACCTGAGAATTGAAGCAAATAAAGAAGTGGCTGTGAAGAGACCTGTGGCAAAGCTCTCTGGGCAAAGGCAAAAGTCAAGGTAAAGGTCTTAGGATATTCCTGGTCTGTTTGAGGCCATCAAGGTAGTAAAGTAGAAAAGGGAAAAATGATCAAGGGAGAGACCAGTATGATATGGGGTTCACGAAAAAAAAAAAAAAAAAAGAACAGAGTAGATAGAATTTTTCAAAGCTTTGTAGAGTACTGTGAGGATTTTGAAAGAAATGGTGAGTCTCTGGAGAGTGGTAAGCAGAAGATTAAAAAATATGGTATATTTTTAAAGGATTATGCTTATTGTAGTGCTGGCCATGGTTTGGAATGTGATAAGAACCTAATGGTTTGAGAGAATAGCCTTACCCTTAAATGAGCTGTGTGTAGAAAGTTTGTTGGGTGGATTGGATAAGGAGCCCCAAAATAGAAAGCTGAGATGTTTATTACACACTCAACTTCAGAAATCATTTAGATGGTTAGATATAAAACTAGAATTCAGAATAGATAGAGACAGATATTTAAAGTTGATAGTAAATGACATAGTGATGATGGCAAAAAAAAAAAAAAATGAGTTATAAGTTCAACAAAAGTTATTCTAGAAAGGAAAGAGAGTCCTTGGAAGCTCTAGTGTAAAGAAATTGGAAAGAAGATGATAAAATTTATGCCATTAATTTACACCATTAAGGAATAAAGAAAACCAAGGAAGCAGAGAACACTGTAAGAGAAAAACTATATAAGGAGGAGAAACTGACAAGATGCGTCAAATGTTACTGATAGTGTGATAATTAATGAAACTTATACTCCAGACATGTCATTCACAATGAAAACATGCTAAATTGGGAAAATTTGCTAAAAAGATATCTGTAAAATTTTAGAAAGCAATGATATCACTTTGATGATCAAGCTGTACCTGAACTAAGATGAGTTCCTTTCAATAAGCTAATATGTATGCAAAAATTGGATGATGATAAATAAAAAGACAGAAGACACATTGGAACTGAGGTGTTGCTGAAAAATATTCTGGCAGTGGACTGCCAGGAGAATAAATGTATCACTTTTAGATAAAATGCAACCAGAATACTCCTTAGAAATGAAGATGGAAAGACATTGTGTTCTTTTGTACACTTCATCACAAATTGCTATAAAAAGACATCATGTTTGTAGAGTCCATGAAATCTTATGAAATACTCAATGAGATGGGTTTACTAAATAGCCGAAACACTGGATTCAAACATACAGACCACGATAAAGATGGTGCATGACTGGACAATATTTTCTTTTGTTTTGTCATTATGAGGCAGAGACAACTTGATGATTGCTAACCACAATAATGTCATCTACAAATGTTAGAAGCAAAGATTGGTCCTGCCTTAAGTGCCAAATCATAGATTGGAGAGAAAACGGCTGCAGACATCAGAGAAAAAAAGACATCCAAATTATTTGTGAAACCTACATGGAAAAAGAGAATGGCCTTTGCAAAATAAAGAAGTTTGCTGAGCAGAAAAATATTACAGCTGTCAATTATTAAGAGAAAAATACCTTGGTATCCCTTGGAAAGGAGTAGAATCTGAGTTCTAGAGGTACTATATTACAATACTCAAATTCTTCACCTTCAACAACAACAAAATTACTGTTGTTGTTGTTATGTGCCGTCGAGTCGGCCCTGACTCACCGACCCCTCCTTGGGTTTCCGAGGCAGTATCACTACAGAAGTAGGATTGCCCAACTTTCCTTCCGAGGAGTGGCTGGTGGGTTTGAACCGCCAGCCTTCTGGTTAGCAGTCAAGTGCTTTAGCCACTATGCTACCAGAGCTCCTACAACAAAATTACTAGGCATTGAAATAATAGGGAAGCTTGGACTATTCAAAAGAACAATTCCCTATGGAATTCCAGAAAATAGATAGACTGAAAATTTTAAAAGAAAAATGCTATGTATACTCAAACACTAATGGAAAACATGGGTAATAAGCAAAAGAAAAGTAAATAAAAAGTTAAAGAAAAGTTTCATACAGAAAATATATGAATTTAATAAAGAAATAGAAACAATTTTTTAAAAAATTGTGTTCTATACTAATAGAATAGTTAAAAACTGAACTAAAAATAATTCCTAGAAACAAATGAGAATGAAGATACATCATACAAAAACCTATGGGACACAGTGAAAGCAGTACTCAGAGGACAGTTCACAGAGATACATGCATACATCAAAACAGAGGAAAGAAATGAAATCAACACTCTAACTCATCAACTCCAACAGCTAGAAATAGAACAACAAAAGAATCCTGCAGTGTCTAGAAGCAAGGAAATAATAAAAATCAGAGCAGAAATAAATGAAACAGAAAACAAAAACAGAAAAACAGTGAATATCAACAAAACAAAAAGCTGATTCTTCAAAAAGTTTAGTAAGATCAAAAAACCACTGGCAGATCAAACAAAAGAAAAGAAAGAGAAGATCCAAATCACAAGAATTTTAAATGAAAAGGATGTTATCACAACAGAACCTACTGAAATAAAAAAGATACTGACATAATATTATAAAAAAACTGTACTCCAACAGATTTGAGAACCTAGAAGAGATGAACACATTTCGAGAATTACAAGACCTACCTAAATTATCCCACTCAGAGACAGAAAACTTGAACAGACCTATAACAAAAGAAGAAATTGAACAGGTCATAAAAAATAAAAATTTCCCACAAAGAAAAGTCCTGGGCCTGATGGCTTCACTGGAGAATTTTATGAAATATTCAGAGAAGAGTTGACACCTATGCTATTCAAGCTATGCCAGAGCATAGAAAAAGATGGAATACTCCCATTCTCATTTTATGAAGCAAGTATAACAATAATACCAAAACCAGGTGAAGACACCACTAGAAAGGAAAACTGCAGACTAATATCCTCATGAACATAGATGCAAAAATCTTTAACAAAATCTTAGCAACAGAATCGGACAAAATATCAAAAAATTAATATACCCAGGCCAAGTGGGATTCATACCAGGTTTACAAGGGTGGCTCAACAACAGAAAATCAATCAATGTAATCCACCACATAAACAAAACAAAAGAACCATATGATTATATCAATTGATGCAGAAAAGGCATTTGATAAAATCCAACATACATTCCTGTTCAGAACTCTCAGCAAAACAGCGATAGAAGGGAAATTCCTCAACATAGTAAAGGGTATGTAAGCAAAGCCAATAGCCAACATCATTAATAATGGAAAAAGACTCAAGGCCTTCCCCTTACAAATGGGAGCCAGACAGGGATGCCCTCTATCATCACTTCTTTTCAACATTGTATTGGAAGTCCTAGCCAGGGCAATAAGGCAAGAAAGAGAAATAAAAGGCATACAAATTGGCAAAGAGGAACTAAAACTATCTCTATTTGTGGATGATATGATCCTGTACATAGAAAACCCAAGGGACTCAATAAAAAAATTACTGGAACTAACAGAGAGGTTCAGCAAAGTGGCAGGATAAAAGGTCAACATAGAAAAATCAGTTGGATTCCTCTACACCAGCAGAGTCCTCTGAAAAAGAAATAGGGGAAACAGTATCATTTTCAATAGCTACTAAAAAGATAAAATATCTAGGAACAAACCTTACCACAGACACAAAAGCCCTATGCAGAGAAAACTATAAAACACTTCTACAAGAGACAACAAGGGCACTACATAAATGGAAGAACCTACCTTGTTCATGGACAGCTAGACTGGATATTGTGAAAATACCAATACTACCTGAAGCAATTTACACGTTTAACACAATCCCAATGCAGATTCCAACAAAATTATTTAAGGTCATGGAAAAGCCAAGTACTAATTTCATATGGAATAGAAAAAGACCTCAGATAGCAGAGCACTTCTCAAGAAGAAAAATAAAGTGGGAGGTCTCACACTCCCAGATCTTAAGAACTGCTATACAGCCACAGTAGTCAAAATTACATGGTATTAGTCAATGACAGACAGATAGACCAATGGAACAGAATTGAAAATCCAGATATAGACCCATCCATCCATGGACAGTTGATCTTTGACAAAGGGCCAAAACCCGTTAAATGGGGAAGAGACAGCCTCTTTAACAAATGATGCTGGCAAAACTGAATATCCACTTGCAGAAAAATGAAAGAAGAGCCATACCTCACCCCATATACAAAAACAAACTCATACTGGATCAAAGACTTAAATGTAAAACCTATAAAATTCATCAAAGATAAAATAGGGGCAAATCTGGGAGCCCTAATTTATGGCATTAATAGACTGTTAAGTATAACCCAAAATGTGAAGGAGATAGAAGAGAAACTAGATGACTGGGACCTTTTAAAAATTAAATTCTTATGAACATTGAAAGACTTAGTCAAAAGGATAAAAAAAGAACCTACAGATTGGGAGAAAATGTTTGCCTATGACATATCTAATAAAGGACTTATCTCCAAAATCTATAGAAAACTTTAACACCTCAACACCAAAAAGACAAATAACCCAATTTGAAAATGGGCAAAAGACTTGAACAGACATTTCACCAAAGAAGATATACAGGCAGCTAACAAACACATGAGAAATTGCTCATGATCATTAATCATTGTTGTTGTTGTTGTTGTTATGTGCCGTGGAGTCGGCCCCGACTCATAGCGACCCCTCCTTGGGTTTCCGAGGCAGTATCACTACGGAAGTAGGATTGCCCAACCTTCCTTCCCAGGAGTGGCTGGTGGGTTAGAGAGATGCAAATCAAAACAACAATGAGATATCATTTCACCCGAGCAATAATAGCAAAGTTCAACAGGTCAGAAAATAACAAATGCTGGTGAGGTTGCAGAGAGATTGGAACTCTTGTGCACTGCTGGTGGGATTGTAAAATGATACAACCATTGTGACATATGGTATGGAATTTCCTTAAAAAACTGAAAATAGAAGTACCATTTGACCCAGCAATTCCATTACTAGGAATGTATACTAAAAAGGTGAGAGATAGCACACAGACAAACATATGTACACTTACGTTCATTGCAGCACAATTCACTATAGCAAAGAGATGGAAACAACCAAAATGTCCATCAATGGATGAGTGGATAACCAAATTATGGTATATGCATACAAGGGGATGCTATGCTATAGTAAAGAACAATGAGGGATACGCGAATCATCTTACAATGTGCATGAACCTAGAGGACATTATGCTGAGTGAAATAAGTGAACTGCAGAAATAGAAACATTGTATGAGCCCATTACTCTGAAAAGACAAAGAAAAGTTTGCTTGGGAAAGGGAACTCACTTTGTAGGTTACTGGGATGGGGAGGGAAAGGAGAGGGACGAATTTAGGGCTACTTGGGGCCCACACACTGATGTGGGTTAGGGGAGGGATATAGAGAAAGGATCTATGACCACCATGATAACATTAGGAAATGGGAGGACACCAAATTGTGCACATAAAAGATTGACGACAGATGCTCATACCAACCAATGTGTCCATAGTACTGCATTGCATTAACACCAAACACCAGGCTATAGATAAACACATAAAATCCTGAGATGATCATATGGGGGACAGTGAACAGGAGTATACTCTAGACCAAGGATAGATTCAGCTGAGGCTAATCTTGCACAGACACCAGTGATACAAAATACCTGCAATCCTTACAG